>NW_027476681.1:0-158311 GCF_051020955.1 Megalopta genalis | reverse complement strand
AAATCATGTGTTTCGTATGGATTTGAAGCCAAACCTTCTACATCGAATTAATTTGAAGCTAAATCATGTGTCTCGCATGGAATTGAAGCTACCTCGTTTGTTCTTACAGTATTTAAAGCTATATCACTTATATCGCAAGTATTTGAAGCTAAAACATATGTGTCGCATGGATTTGAAGCTGAACCTACTACATCGCATTGATTTGAAGCTAAATCTTGTGTATCGCATGGATTTGAAGCTAAACCTTCTACATCGCATTGGTTTGCAGCTAAATCATGTGTTTCGCATGGATTTGAAGCTAACTCGTTCGTTTCGCATGCAGTTGTAGCTTAATAATGTATATCACAAGTATTTGTAGCTAAACCATTTGTTTTGCATGGATTTGAAGCTAAGCCTTCTACTTCGCATTCATTTGAAGCTAAATCATTTGTTTCGCATCAATTTGAATCTAAGCCTTGTCCTTCGAATTGATTTGAAGCTAAACCATGTGTCTCGTATGGAATTGAAGCTACCTCGTTTGTTCCTACAATATTTAATGCTATATCACATATATCGCAAGTATTTGAAGCTAAAACATATGTGTCGCATGGATTTGAAGCTGAACCTACTACATCGCATTGATTTGAAGCTAAAACATATGTGTCGCATGGATTTGAAGCTGAACCTACTACATCGCATTGATTTGAAGCTAAATCTTGTGTATCGCATGGATTTGAAGCTAAGTCGTTCGTTTCGCATGCAGTTGTAGCTTAATAATGTATATCACAAGTATTTCTAGCTAAACCATTTGTTTTGCATGGATTTGAAGCTAAGCCTTCTACTTCGCATTCATTTGAAGTTAAATCATTTGTTTCGCATGGATTTGAATCTAAGCCATGTCCTTCGAATTGATTTGAAGCTAAATCATGTGTTTCGTATGGATTTGGAGCTAACCTTCTACATCGCATTGGTTTGAAGCTAAATCATGTGAATCGCATGGATTTGAAGCTAACTCGTTCGTTTCACATGCAGTTGTAGCTAAATGATATATATCACAAGTATTTGTAGCTAAACCATTTGTTTTGCATGGATTTGAAGCTAAGCCTTCTACTTCGCATTCATTTGAAGCTAAATCATTTGTTTCGCATGGATTTGAAGCTAAGCCTTCTACATCACATTGATTTGCAGCTAAATCATGTGTTTCGCATGGATTTGAAGCTAACTTGTTCGTTTCGCATGCAGTTGTAGCTTAATAATATATATCACAAGTATTTGTAGCTAAACCATTTGTTTTGCATGGATTTGAAGCTAAGCCTTCTACTTCGCATTCATTTGAAGCTAAATCATTTGTTTCGCATGGATTTGAATCTAAGCCTTGTCCTTCGAATTGATTTAAAGCTAAATCATGTGTTTCGTATGGATTTGAAGCCAAACCTTCTACATCGAATTAATTTGAAGCTAAATCATGTGTTTCGCATGGAATTGAAGCTACCTCGTTTGTTCTTACAGTATTTAAAGCTATATCACTTATATCGCAAGTATTTGAAGCTAAAACATATGTGTCGCATGGATTTGAAGCTGAACCTACTACATCGCATTGATTTGAAGCTAAATCTTGTGTATCGCATGGATTTGAAGCTAAACCTTCTACATCGCATTGGTTTGCAGCTAAATCATGTGTTTCGCATGGATTTGAAGCTAACTCGTTCGTTTCGCATGCAGTTGTAGCTTAATAATGTATATCACAAGTATTTGTAGCTAAACCATTTGTTTCGCATCAATTTGAATCTAAGCCTTGTCCTTCGAATTGATTTGAAGCTAAACCATGTGTCTCGTATGGAATTGAAGCTACCTCGTTTGTTCCTACAATATTTAATGCTATATCACATATATCGCAAGTATTTGAAGCTAAAACATATGTGTCGCATGGATTTGAAGCTGAACCTACTACATCGCATTGATTTGAAGCTAAATCTTGTGTATCGCATGGATTTGAAGCTAACTCGTTCGTTTCGCATGCAGTTGTAGCTTAATAATGTATATCACAAGTATTTGTAGCTAAACCATTTGTTTTGCGTGGATTTGAAGCTAAGCCTTCTACATCGCATTCATTTGAAGCTAAATCATTTGTTTCGCATGGATTTGAATCTAAGCCATGTCCTTCGAAATTGATTTGAAGCTAAATCATGTGTTTCGCATGGAATTGAAGCTACCTCGTTTGTTCCTACAGTATTTAAAGCTATATCACTTATATCGCAAGTATTTGAAGCTAAAACATATGTGTCGCATGGATTTGAAGCTGAACCTACTACATCGCATTGATTTGAAGCTAAATCTTGTGTATCGCATGGATTTGAAGCTAACTCGTTCGTTTCACATGCAGTTGTAGCTAAATGATATATATCACAAGTATTTGTAGCTAAACCATTTGTTTTGCATGGATTTGAAGCTAAGCCTTCTACTTCGCATTCATTTGAAGCTAAATCATTTGTTTCGCATGGATTTGAAGCTAAGCCTTCTACATCACATTGATTTGCAGCTAAATCATGTGTTTCGCATGGATTAGAAGCTAACTTGTTCGTTTCGCATGCAGTTGTAGCTTAATAATATATATCACAAGTATTTGTAGCTAAACCATTTGTTTTGCATGGATTTGAAGCTAAGCCTTCTACTTCGCATTCATTTGAAGCTAAATCATTTGTTTCGCATGGATTTGAATCTAAGCCTTGTCCTTCGAATTGATTTGAAGCTAAATCATGTGTTTCGTATGGATTTGAAGCCAAACCTTCTACATCGAATTAATTTGAAGCTAAGTCATGTGTCTCGCATGGAATTGAAGCTACCTCGTTTGTTCTTACAGTATTTAAAGCTATATCACTTATATCGCAAGTATTTGAAGCTAAAACATATGTGTCGCATGGATTTGAAGCTGAACCTACTACATCGCATTGATTTGAAGCTAAATCTTGTGTATCGCATGGATTTGAAGCTAAACCTTCTACATCGCATTGGTTTGCAGCTAAATCATGTGTTTCGCATGGATTTGAAGCTAACTCGTTCGTTTCGCATGCAGTTGTAGCTTAATAATGTATATCACAAGTATTTGTAGCTAAACCATTTGTTTTGCATGGATTTGAAGCTAAGCCTTCTACTTCGCATTCATTTGAAGCTAAATCATTCGTTTCGCATCAATTTGAATCTAAGCCTTGTCCTTCGAATTGATTTGAAGCTAAACCATGTGTCTCGTATGGAATTGAAGCTACCTCGTTTGTTCCTACAATATTTAATGCTATATCACATATATCGCAAGTATTTGAAGCTAAAACATATGTGTCGCATGGATTTGAAGCTGAACCTACTACATCGCATTGATTTGAAGCTAAATCTTGTGTATCGCATGGATTTGAAGCTAAGTCGTTCGTTTCGCATGCAGTTGTAGCTTAATAATGTATATCACAAGTATTTGTAGCTAAACCATTTGTTTTGCATGGATTTGAAGCTAAGCCTTCTACTTCGCATTCATTTGAAGCTAAATCATTTGTTTCGCATGGATTTGAAGCTAAGCCTTCTACATCGCATTGGTTTGAAGCTAAATCATGTGAATCGCATGGATTTGAAGCTAACTCGTTCGTTTCACATGCAGTTGTAGCTTAATAATGTATATCACAAGTATTTGTAGCTAATCCATTTGTTTTGCATGGATTTGAAGCTAAGCCTTCTACTTCGCATTCATTTGAAGCTAAATCATTTGTTTCGCATGGATTTGAATCTAAGCCTTGTCCTTCGAATTGATTTGAAGCTAAATCATGTGTTTCGTATGGATTTGAAGCCAAACCTTCTACATCGAATTAATTTGAAGCTAAATCATGTGTCTCGCATGGAATTGAAGCTACCTCGTTTGTTCTTACAGTATTTAAAGCTATATCACTTATATCGCAAGTATTTGAAGCTAAAACATATGTGTCGCATGGATTTGAAGCTGAACCTACTACATCGCATTGATTTGAAGCTAAATCTTGTGTATCGCATGGATTTGAAGCTAAACCTTCTACATCGCATTGGTTTGCAGCTAAATCATGTGTTTCGCATGGATTTGAAGCTAACTCGTTCGTTTCGCATGCAGTTGTAGCTTAATAATGTATATCACAAGTATTTGTAGCTAAACCATTTGTTTTGCATGGATTTGAAGCTAAGCCTTCTACTTCGCATTCATTTGAAGCTAAATCATTTGTTTCGCATCAATTTGAATCTAAGCCTTGTCCTTCGAATTGATTTGAAGCTAAACCATGTGTCTCGTATGGAATTGAAGCTACCTCGTTTGTTCCTACAGTATTTAAAGCTATATCACATATATCGCAAGTATTTGAAGCTAAAACATATGTGTCGCATGGATTTGAAGCTAAACCTTCTACATCGCATTGGTTTGCAGCTAAATCATGTGTTTCGCATGGATTTGAAGCTAACTCGTTCGTTTCGCATGCAGTTGTAGCTTAATAATGTATATCACAAGTATTTGTAGCTAAACCATTTGTTTTGCATGGATTTGAAGCTAAGCCTTCTACTTCGCATTCATTTGAAGCTAAATCATTTGTTTCGCATGGATTTGAAGCTAAGCCTTCTACATCACATTGATTTGCAGCTAAATCATGTGTTTCGCATGGATTTGAAGCTAACTCGTTCGTTTCGCATGCAGTTGTAGCTTAATAATGTATATCACAAGTATTTGTAGCTAAACCATTTGTTTCGCATGGATTTGAAGCTAAGCCTTCTACTTCGCATTCATTTGAAGCTAAATCATTTGTTTCGCATGGATTTGAAGCTAAGCCTTCTACATCACATTGATTTGCAGCTAAATCATGTGTTTCGCATGGATTTGAAGCTAACTCGTTCGTTTCGCATGCAGTTGTAGCTTAATAATGTATATCACAAGTATTTGTAGCTAAACCATTTGTTTTGCATGGATTTGAAGCTAAGCCTTCTACTTCGCATTCATTTGAAGCTAAATCATGTGTTTCGTATGGATTTGAATCTAAGCCTTGTCCTTCGAATTGATTTGAAGCTAAATCATGTGTCTCGCATGGAATTGAAGCTACCTCGTTTGTTCCTACAGTATTTAAAGCTATATCACTTATATCGCAAGTATTTGAAGCTAAAACATATGTGTCGCATGGTTTTGAAGCTGAACCTACTACATCGCATTGATTTGTAGCTAAATCTTGTGTATCGCATGGATTTGAAGCTAAACCTTCTACATCGCATTGGTTTGAAGCTAAATCATGTGAACCGCATGGATTTGAAGCTAACTCGTTCGTTTCGCATGCAGTTGTAGCTAAATGATATATATTACAAGTATTTGTAGCTAAACCATTTGTTTTGCATGGATTTGAAGCTAAGCCCTCTACTTCGCATTCATTTGAAGCTAAATCATTTGTTTCGCATGGATTTGAATCTAAGCCATGTCCTTCGAATTGATTTGAAGCTAAATCATGTGTTTCGTATGGATTTGAAGCCAAACCTTCTACATCGAATTAATTTGAAGCTAAATCATGTGTCTCGCATGGAATTGAAGCTACCTCGTTTGTTCTTACAGTATTTAAAGCTATATCACTTATATCGCAAGTATTTGAAGCTAAAACATATGTGTCGCATGGATTTGAAGCTGAACATACTACATCGCATTGATTTGAAGCTAAATCTTGTGTATCGCATGGATTTGAAGCTAAACCTTCTACATCGCATTGGTTTGCAGCTAAATCATGTGTTTCGCATGGATTTGAAGCTGACTCGTTCGTTTCGCATGCAGTTGTAGCTTAATAATGTATATCACAAGTATTTGTAGCTAAACCATTTGTTTTGCATGGATTTGAAGCTAAGCCTTCTACTTCGCATTCATTTGAAGCTAAATCATTTGTTTCGCATCAATTTGAATCTAAGCCTTGTCCTTCGAATTGATTTGAAGCTAAACCATGTGTCTCGTATGGAATTGAAGCTACCTCGTTTGTTCCTACAATATTTAATGCTATATCACATATATCGCAAGTATTTGAAGCTAAATCATATGTGTCGCATGGATTTGAAGCTGAACCTACTACATCGCATTGATTTGAAGCTAAATCTTGTGTATCGCATGGATTTGAAGCTAAGTCGTTCGTTTCGCATGCAGTTGTAGCTTAATAATGTATATCACAAGTATTTCTAGCTAAACCATTTGTTTTGCATGGATTTGAAGCTAAGCCTTCTACTTCGCATTCATTTGAAGTTAAATCATTTGTTTCGCATGGATTTGAATCTAAGCCATGTCCTTCGAATTGATTTGAAGCTAAATCATGTGTTTCGTATGGATTTGGAGCTAAACCTTCTACATCGCATTGGTTTGAAGCTAAATCATGTGAATCGCATGGATTTGAAGCTAACTCGTTCGTTTCACATGCAGTTGTAGCTAAATGATATATATCACAAGTATTTGTAGCTAAACCATTTGTTTTGCATGGATTTGAAGCTAAGCCTTCTACTTCGCATTCATTTGAAGCTAAATCATTTGTTTCGCATGGATTTGAAGCTAAGCCTTCTACATCACATTGATTTGCAGCTAAATCATGTGTTTCGCATGGATTTGAAGCTAACTTGTTCGTTTCGCATGCAGTTGTAGCTTAATAATATATATCACAAGTATTTGTAGCTAAACCATTTGTTTTGCATGGATTTGAAGCTAAGCCTTCTACTTCGCATTCATTTGAAGCTAAATCATGTGTTTCGTATGGATTTGAATCTAAGCCTTATCCTTCGAATTGATTTGAAGCTAAATCATGTGTCTCGCATGGAATTGAAGCTACCTCGTTTGTTCCTACAGTATTTAAAGCTATATCACTTATATCGCAAGTATTTGAAGCTAAAACATATGTGTCGCATGGTTTTGAAGCTGAACCTACTACATCGCATTGATTTGTAGCTAAATCTTGTGTATCGCATGGATTTGAAGCTAAACCTTCTACATCGCATTGGTTTGAAGCTAAATCATGTGAACCGCATGGATTTGAAGCTAACTCGTTCGTTTCGCATGCAGTTGTAGCTAAATGATATATATTACAAGTATTTGTAGCTAAACCATTTGTTTTGCATGGATTTGAAGCTAAGCTCTCTACTTCGCATTCATTTGAAGCTAAATCATTTGTTTCGCATGGATTTGAATCTAAGCCATGTCCTTCGAATTGATTTGAAGCTAAATCATGTGTTTCGTATGGATTTGAAGCCAAACCTTCTACATCGAATTAATTTGAAGCTAAATCATGTGTCTCGCATGGAATTGAAGCTACCTCGTTTGTTCTTACAGTATTTAAAGCTATATCACTTATATCGCAAGTATTTGAAGCTAAAACATATGTGTCGCATGGATTTGAAGCTGAACCTACTACATCGCATTGATTTGAAGCTAAATCTTGTGTATCGCATGGATTTGAAGCTAAACCTTCTACATCGCATTGGTTTGCAGCTAAATCATGTGTTTCGCATGGATTTGAAGCTAACTCGTTCGTTTCGCATGCAGTTGTAGCTTAATAATGTATATCACAAGTATTTGTAGCTAAACCATTTGTTTTGCATGGATTTGAAGCTAAGCCTTCTACTTCGCATTCATTTGAAGCTAAATCATTTGTTTCGCATCAATTTGAATCTAAGCCTTGTCCTTCGAATTGATTTGAAGCTAAACCATGTGTCTCGTATGGAATTGAAGCTACCTCGTTTGTTCCTACAATATTTAATGCTATATCACATATATCGCAAGTATTTGAAGCTAAAACATATGTGTCGCATGGATTTGAAGCTGAACCTACTACATCGCATTGATTTGAAGCTAAATCTTGTGTATCGCATGGATTTGAAGCTAAGTCGTTCGTTTCGCATGCAGTTGTAGCTTAATAATGTATATCACAAGTATTTCTAGCTAAACCATTTGTTTTGCATGGATTTGAAGCTAAGCCTTCTACTTCGCATTCATTTGAAGTTAAATCATTTGTTTCGCATGGATTTGAATCTAAGCCATGTCCTTCGAATTGATTTGAAGCTAAATCATGTGTTTCGTATGGATTTGGAGCTAAACCTTCTACATCGCATTGGTTTGAAGCTAAATCATGTGAATCGCATGGATTTGAAGCTAACTCGTTCGTTTCACATGCAGTTGTAGCTAAATGATATATATCACAAGTATTTGTAGCTAAACCATTTGTTTTGCATGGATTTGAAGCTAAGCCCTCTACTTCGCATTCATTTGAAGCTAAATCATTTGTTTCGCATGGATTTGAATCTAAGCCATGTCCTTCGAATTGATTTGAAGCTAAATCATGTGTTTCGTATGGATTTGAAGCCAAACCTTCTACATCGAATTAATTTGAAGCTAAATCATGTGTCTCGCATGGAATTGAAGCTACCTCGTTTGTTCTTACAGTATTTAAAGCTATATCACTTATATCGCAAGTATTTGAAGCTAAAACATATGTGTCGCATGGATTTGAAGCTGAACCTACTACATCGCATTGATTTGAAGCTAAATCTTGTGTATCGCATGGATTTGAAGCTAAACCTTCTACATCGCATTGGTTTGCAGCTAAATCATGTGTTTCGCATGGATTTGAAGCTAACTCGTTCGTTTCGCATGCAGTTGTAGCTTAATAATGTATATCACAAGTATTTGTAGCTAAACCATTTGTTTTGCATGGATTTGAAGCTAAGCCTTCTACTTCGCATTCATTTGAAGCTAAATCATTTGTTTCGCATCAATTTGAATCTAAGCCTTGTCCTTCGAATTGATTTGAAGCTAAACCATGTGTCTCGTATGGAATTGAAGCTACCTCGTTTGTTCCTACAATATTTAATGCTATATCACATATATCGCAAGTATTTGAAGCTAAAACATATGTGTCGCATGGATTTGAAGCTGAACCTACTACATCGCATTGATTTGAAGCTAAATCTTGTGTATCGCATGGATTTGAAGCTAAGTCGTTCGTTTCGCATGCAGTTGTAGCTTAATAATGTATATCACAAGTATTTCTAGCTAAACCATTTGTTTTGCATGGATTTGAAGCTAAGCCTTCTACTTCGCATTCATTTGAAGTTAAATCATTTGTTTCGCATGGATTTGAATCTAAGCCATGTCCTTCGAATTGATTTGAAGCTAAATCATGTGTTTCGTATGGATTTGGAGCTAAACCTTCTACATCGCATTGGTTTGAAGCTAAATCATGTGAATCGCATGGATTTGAAGCTAACTCGTTCGTTTCACATGCAGTTGTAGCTAAATGATATATATCACAAGTATTTGTAGCTAAACCATTTGTTTTGCATGGATTTGAAGCTAAGCCTTCTACTTCGCATTCATTTGAAGCTAAATCATTTGTTTCGCATGGATTTGAAGCTAAGCCTTCTACATCACATTGATTTGCAGCTAAATCATGTGTTTCGCATGGATTTGAAGCTAACTTGTTCGTTTCGCATGCAGTTGTAGCTTAATAATATATATCACAAGTATTTGTAGCTAAACCATTTGTTTTGCATGGATTTGAAGCTAAGCCTTCTACTTCGCATTCATTTGAAGCTAAATCATGTGTTTCGTATGGATTTGAATCTAAGCCTTGTCCTTCGAATTGATTTGAAGCTAAATCATGTGTCTCGCATGGAATTGAAGCTACCTCGTTTGTTCCTACAGTATTTAAAGCTATATCACTTATATCGCAAGTATTTGAAGCTAAAACATATGTGTCGCATGGTTTTGAAGCTGAACCTACTACATCGCATTGATTTGTAGCTAAATCTTGTGTATCGCATGGATTTGAAGCTAAACCTTCTACATCGCATTGGTTTGAAGCTAAATCATGTGAACCGCATGGATTTTAAGCTAACTCGTTCGTTTCGCATGCAGTTGTAGCTAAATGATATATATTACAAGTATTTGTAGCTAAACCATTTGTTTTGCATGGATTTGAAGCTAAGCCCTCTACTTCGCATTCATTTGAAGCTAAATCATTTGTTTCGCATGGATTTGAATCTAAGCCATGTCCTTCGAATTGATTTGAAGCTAAATCATGTGTTTCGTATGGATTTGAAGCCAAACCTTCTACATCGAATTAATTTGAAGCTAAATCATGTGTCTCGCATGGAATTGAAGCTACCTCGTTTGTTCTTACAGTATTTAAAGCTATATCACTTATATCGCAAGTATTTGAAGCTAAAACATATGTGTCGCATGGATTTGAAGCTGAACCTACTACATCGCATTGATTTGAAGCTAAATCTTGTGTATCGCATGGATTTGAAGCTAAACCTTCTACATCGCATTGGTTTGCAGCTAAATCATGTGTTTCGCATGGATTTGAAGCTAACTCGTTCGTTTCGCATGCAGTTGTAGCTTAATAATGTATATCACAAGTATTTGTAGCTAAACCATTTGTTTTGCATGGATTTGAAGCTAAGCCTTCTACTTCGCATTCATTTGAAGCTAAATCATTTGTTTCGCATCAATTTGAATCTAAGCCTTGTCCTTCGAATTGATTTGAAGCTAAACCATGTGTCTCGTATGGAATTGAAGCTACCTCGTTTGTTCCTACAATATTTAATGCTATATCACATATATCGCAAGTATTTGAAGCTAAAACATATGTGTCGCATGGATTTGAAGCTGAACCTACTACATCGCATTGATTTGAAGCTAAATCTTGTGTATCGCATGGATTTGAAGCTAAGTCGTTCGTTTCGCATGCAGTTGTAGCTTAATAATGTATATCACAAGTATTTCTAGCTAAACCATTTGTTTTGCATGGATTTGAAGCTAAGCCTTCTACTTCGCATTCATTTGAAGTTAAATCATTTGTTTCGCATGGATTTGAATCTAAGCCATGTCCTTCGAATTGATTTGAAGCTAAATCATGTGTTTCGTATGGATTTGGAGCTAAACCTTCTACATCGCATTGGTTTGAAGCTAAATCATGTGAATCGCATGGATTTGAAGCTAACTCGTTCGTTTCACATGCAGTTGTAGCTAAATGATATATATCACAAGTATTTGTAGCTAAACCATTTGTTTTGCATGGATTTGAAGCTAAGCCTTCTACTTCGCATTCATTTGAAGCTAAATCATTTGTTTCGCATGGATTTGAAGCTAAGCCTTCTACATCACATTGATTTGCAGCTAAATCATGTGTTTCGCATGGATTTGAAGCTAACTTGTTCGTTTCGCATGCAGTTGTAGCTTAATAATATATATCACAAGTATTTGTAGCTAAACCATTTGTTTTGCATGGATTTGAAGCTAAGCCTTCTACTTCGCATTCATTTGAAGCTAAATCATGTGTTTCGTATGGATTTGAATCTAAGCCTTGTCCTTCGAATTGATTTGAAGCTAAATCATGTGTCTCGCATGGAATTGAAGCTACCTCGTTTGTTCCTACAGTATTTAAAGCTATATCACTTATATCGCAAGTATTTGAAGCTAAAACATATGTGTCGCATGGTTTTGAAGCTGAACCTACTACATCGCATTGATTTGTAGCTAAATCTTGTGTATCGCATGGATTTGAAGCTAAACCTTCTACATCGCATTGGTTTGAAGCTAAATCATGTGAACCGCATGGATTTGAAGCTAACTCGTTCGTTTCGCATGCAGTTGTAGCTAAATGATATATATTACAAGTATTTGTAGCTAAACCATTTGTTTTGCATGGATTTGAAGCTAAGCCCTCTACTTCGCATTCATTTGAAGCTAAATCATTTGTTTCGCATGGATTTGAATCTAAGCCATGTCCTTCGAATTGATTTGAAGCTAAATCATGTGTTTCGTATGGATTTGAAGCCAAACCTTCTACATCGAATTAATTTGAAGCTAAATCATGTGTCTCGCATGGAATTGAAGCTACCTCGTTTGTTCTTACAGTATTTAAAGCTATATCACTTATATCGCAAGTATTTGAAGCTAAAACATATGTGTCGCATGGATTTGAAGCTGAACCTACTACATCGCATTGATTTGAAGCTAAATCTTGTGTATCGCATGGATTTGAAGCTAAACCTTCTACATCGCATTGGTTTGCAGCTAAATCATGTGTTTCGCATGGATTTGAAGCTAACTCGTTCGTTTCGCATGCAGTTGTAGCTTAATAATGTATATCACAAGTATTTGTAGCTAAACCATTTGTTTTGCATGGATTTGAAGCTAAGCCTTCTACTTCGCATTCATTTGAAGCTAAATCATTTGTTTCGCATCAATTTGAATCTAAGCCTTGTCCTTCGAATTGATTTGAAGCTAAACCATGTGTCTCGTATGGAATTGAAGCTACCTCGTTTGTTCCTACAATATTTAATGCTATATCACATATATCGCAAGTATTTGAAGCTAAAACATATGTGTCGCATGGATTTGAAGCTGAACCTACTACATCGCATTGATTTGAAGCTAAAACATATGTGTCGCATGGATTTGAAGCTGAACCTACTACATCGCATTGATTTGAAGCTAAATCTTGTGTATCGCATGGATTTGAAGCTAAGTCGTTCGTTTCGCATGCAGTTGTAGCTTAATAATGTATATCACAAGTATTTCTAGCTAAACCATTTGTTTTGCATGGATTTGAAGCTAAGCCTTCTACTTCGCATTCATTTGAAGTTAAATCATTTGTTTCGCATGGATTTGAATCTAAGCCATGTCCTTCGAATTGATTTGAAGCTAAATCATGTGTTTCGTATGGATTTGGAGCTAAACCTTCTACATCGCATTGGTTTGAAGCTAAATCATGTGAATCGCATGGATTTGAAGCTAACTCGTTCGTTTCACATGCAGTTGTAGCTAAATGATATATATCACAAGTATTTGTAGCTAAACCATTTGTTTTGCATGGATTTGAAGCTAAGCCTTCTACTTCGCATTCATTTGAAGCTAAATCATTTGTTTCGCATGGATTTGAAGCTAAGCCTTCTACATCACATTGATTTGCAGCTAAATCATGTGTTTCGCATGGATTTGAAGCTAACTTGTTCGTTTCGCATGCAGTTGTAGCTTAATAATATATATCACAAGTATTTGTAGCTAAACCATTTGTTTTGCATGGATTTGAAGCTAAGCCTTCTACTTCGCATTCATTTGAAGCTAAATCATTTGTTTCGCATGGATTTGAATCTAAGCCTTGTCCTTCGAATTGATTTAAAGCTAAATCATGTGTTTCGTATGGATTTGAAGCCAAACCTTCTACATCGAATTAATTTGAAGCTAAATCATGTGTTTCGCATGGAATTGAAGCTACCTCGTTTGTTCTTACAGTATTTAAAGCTATATCACTTATATCGCAAGTATTTGAAGCTAAAACATATGTGTCGCATGGATTTGAAGCTGAACCTACTACATCGCATTGATTTGAAGCTAAATCTTGTGTATCGCATGGATTTGAAGCTAAACCTTCTACATCGCATTGGTTTGCAGCTAAATCATGTGTTTCGCATGGATTTGAAGCTAACTCGTTCGTTTCGCATGCAGTTGTAGCTTAATAATGTATATCACAAGTATTTGTAGCTAAACCATTTGTTTCGCATCAATTTGAATCTAAGCCTTGTCCTTCGAATTGATTTGAAGCTAAACCATGTGTCTCGTATGGAATTGAAGCTACCTCGTTTGTTCCTACAATATTTAATGCTATATCACATATATCGCAAGTATTTGAAGCTAAAACATATGTGTCGCATGGATTTGAAGCTGAACCTACTACATCGCATTGATTTGAAGCTAAATCTTGTGTATCGCATGGATTTGAAGCTAACTCGTTCGTTTCGCATGCAGTTGTAGCTTAATAATGTATATCACAAGTATTTGTAGCTAAACCATTTGTTTTGCGTGGATTTGAAGCTAAGCCTTCTACATCGCATTCATTTGAAGCTAAATCATTTGTTTCGCATGGATTTGAATCTAAGCCATGTCCTTCGAATTGATTTGAAGCTAAATCATGTGTTTCGCATGGAATTGAAGCTACCTCGTTTGTTCCTACAGTATTTAAAGCTATATCACTTATATCGCAAGTATTTGAAGCTAAAACATATGTGTCGCATGGATTTGAAGCTGAACCTACTACATCGCATTGATTTGAAGCTAAATCTTGTGTATCGCATGGATTTGAAGCTAACTCGTTCGTTTCACATGCAGTTGTAGCTAAATGATATATATCACAAGTATTTGTAGCTAAACCATTTGTTTTGCATGGATTTGAAGCTAAGCCTTCTACTTCGCATTCATTTGAAGCTAAATCATTTGTTTCGCATGGATTTGAAGCTAAGCCTTCTACATCACATTGATTTGCAGCTAAATCATGTGTTTCGCATGGATTAGAAGCTAACTTGTTCGTTTCGCATGCAGTTGTAGCTTAATAATATATATCACAAGTATTTGTAGCTAAACCATTTGTTTTGCATGGATTTGAAGCTAAGCCTTCTACTTCGCATTCATTTGAAGCTAAATCATTTGTTTCGCATGGATTTGAATCTAAGCCTTGTCCTTCGAATTGATTTGAAGCTAAATCATGTGTTTCGTATGGATTTGAAGCCAAACCTTCTACATCGAATTAATTTGAAGCTAAGTCATGTGTCTCGCATGGAATTGAAGCTACCTCGTTTGTTCTTACAGTATTTAAAGCTATATCACTTATATCGCAAGTATTTGAAGCTAAAACATATGTGTCGCATGGATTTGAAGCTGAACCTACTACATCGCATTGATTTGAAGCTAAATCTTGTGTATCGCATGGATTTGAAGCTAAACCTTCTACATCGCATTGGTTTGCAGCTAAATCATGTGTTTCGCATGGATTTGAAGCTAACTCGTTCGTTTCGCATGCAGTTGTAGCTTAATAATGTATATCACAAGTATTTGTAGCTAAACCATTTGTTTTGCATGGATTTGAAGCTAAGCCTTCTACTTCGCATTCATTTGAAGCTAAATCATTCGTTTCGCATCAATTTGAATCTAAGCCTTGTCCTTCGAATTGATTTGAAGCTAAACCATGTGTCTCGTATGGAATTGAAGCTACCTCGTTTGTTCCTACAATATTTAATGCTATATCACATATATCGCAAGTATTTGAAGCTAAAACATATGTGTCGCATGGATTTGAAGCTGAACCTACTACATCGCATTGATTTGAAGCTAAATCTTGTGTATCGCATGGATTTGAAGCTAAGTCGTTCGTTTCGCATGCAGTTGTAGCTTAATAATGTATATCACAAGTATTTGTAGCTAAACCATTTGTTTTGCATGGATTTGAAGCTAAGCCTTCTACTTCGCATTCATTTGAAGCTAAATCATTTGTTTCGCATGGATTTGAAGCTAAGCCTTCTACATCACATTGATTTGCAGCTAAATCATGTGTTTCGCATGGATTTGAAGCTAACTCGTTCGTTTCGCATGCAGTTGTAGCTTAATAATGTATATCACAAGTATTTGTAGCTAAACCATTTGTTTTGCATGGATTTGAAGCTAAGCCTTCTACTTCGCATTCATTTGAAGCTAAATCATGTGTTTCGTATGGATTTGAATCTAAGCCTTGTCCTTCGAATTGATTTGAAGCTAAATCATGTGTCTCGCATGGAATTGAAGCTACCTCGTTTGTTCCTACAGTATTTAAAGCTATATCACTTATATCGCAAGTATTTGAAGCTAAAACATATGTGTCGCATGGATTTGAAGCTGAACCTACTACATCGCATTGATTTGAAGCTAAATCTTGTGTATCGCATGGATTTGTAGCTAAACCTTCTACATCGCATTGGTTTGAAGCTAAATCATGTGAATCGCATGGATTTGAAGCTAACTCGTTCGTTTCGCATGCAGTTGTAGCTAAATGATATATATCACAAGTATTTGTAGCTAAACCATTTGTTTTGCATGGATTTGAAGCTAAGCCCTCTACTTCGCATTCATTTGAAGCTAAATCATTTGTTTCGCATGGATTTGAAGCTAAGCCTTCTACATCACATTGATTTGCAGCGAAATCATGTGTTTCGCATGGATTTGAAGCTAACTCGTTCGTTTCGCATGCAGTTGTAGCTTAATAATGTATATCACAAGTATTTGTAGCTAAACCATTTGTTTTGCATGGATTTGAAGCTAAGCCTTCTACTTCGCATTCATTTGAAGCTAAATCTTTTGTTTCGCATGGATTTGAATCTAAGCCTTGTCCTTCGAATTGATTTGAAGCTAAATCATGTGTTTCGTATGGATTTGATGCTAAACCTTCTACATCGAATTGATTTGAAGCTAAATCATGTGTCTCGCATGGATTTGAAGCTACCTCGTTTGTTCCTACAGTATTTAAATCTATATCACTTATATCGCAAGTATTTGAATCTAAAACATATGTGTCGCATGGATTTGAAGCTGAACCTACTACATCGCATTGATGTGAAGCTAAATCTTGTGTATCGCATGGATTTGAAGCTAAACCTTCTACATCGCATTGGTTTGAAGCTAAATCATGTGAATCGCATGGATTTGAAGCTAACTCGTTCGTTTCGCATGCAGTTGTAGCTTAATAATGTATATCACAAGTATTTGTAGCTAAACCATTTGTTTTGCGTGGATTTGAAGCTAAGCCTTCTACATCGCATTCATTTGAAGCTAAATCATTTGTTTCGCATGGATTTGAATCTAAGCCATGTCCTTCGAATTGATTTGAAGCTAAATCATGTGTTTCGTATGGATTTGAAGCTAAACCTTCTACATCGAATTGATTTGAAGCTAAATCATGTGTCTCGCATGGAATTGAAGCTACCTCGTTTGTTCCTACAGTATTTAAAGCTATATCACTTATATCGCAAGTATTTGAAGCTAAAACATATGTGTCGCATGGATTTGAAGCTGAACCTACTACATCGCATTGATTTGAAGCTAAATCTTGTGTATCGCATGGATTTGAAGCTAACTCGTTCGTTTCACATGCAGTTGTAGCTAAATGATATATATCACAAGTATTTGTAGCTAAACCATTTGTTTTGCATGGATTTGAAGCTAAGCCTTCTACTTCGCATTCATTTGAAGCTAAATCATTTGTTTCGCATGGATTTGAAGCTAAGCCTTCTACATCACATTGATTTGCAGCTAAATCGTGTGTTTCGCATGGATTTGAAGCTAACTCGTTCGTTTCACATGCAGTTGTAGCTAAATGATATATATCACAAGTATTTGTAGCTAAACCATTTGTTTTGCATGGATTTGAAGCTAAGCCTTCTACTTCGCATTCATTTGAAGCTAAATCATTTGTTTCGCATGGATTTGAAGCTAAGCCTTCTACATCACATTGATTTGCAGCTAAATCATGTGTTTCGCATGGATTAGAAGCTAACTTGTTCGTTTCGCATGCAGTTGTAGCTTAATAATATATATCACAAGTATTTGTAGCTAAACCATTTGTTTTGCATGGATTTGAAGCTAAGCCTTCTACTTCGCATTCATTTGAAGCTAAATCATTTGTTTCGCATGGATTTGAATCTAAGCCTTGTCCTTCGAATTGATTTGAAGCTAAATCATGTGTTTCGTATGGATTTGAAGCCAAACCTTCTACATCGAATTAATTTGAAGCTAAATCATGTGTCTCGCATGGAATTGAAGCTACCTCGTTTGTTCTTACAGTATTTAAAGCTATATCACTTATATCGCAAGTATTTGAAGCTAAAACATATGTGTCGCATGGATTTGAAGCTGAACCTACTACATCGCATTGATTTGAAGCTAAATCTTGTGTATCGCATGGATTTGAAGCTAAACCTTCGACATCGCATTGGTTTGCAGCTAAATCATGTGTTTCGCATGGATTTGAAGCTAACTCGTTCGTTTCGCATGCAGTTGTAGCTTAATAATGTATATCACAAGTATTTGTAGCTAAACCATTTGTTTTGCATGGATTTGAAGCTAAGCCTTCTACTTCGCATTCATTTGAAGCTAAATCATTTGTTTCGCATCAATTTGAATCTAAGCCTTGTCCTTCGAATTGATTTGAAGCTAAACCATGTGTCTCGTATGGAATTGAAGCTACCTCGTTTGTTCCTACAATATTTAATGCTATATCACATATATCGCAAGTATTTGAAGCTAAAACATATGTGTCGCATGGATTTGAAGCTGAACCTACTACATCGCAATGATTTGAAGCTAAATCTTGTGTATCGCATGGATTTGAAGCTAAGTCGTTCGTTTCGCATGCAGTTGTAGCTTAATAATGTATATCACAAGTATTTGTAGCTAAACCATTTGTTTTGCATGGATTTGAAGCTAAGCCTTCTACTTCGCATTCATTTGAAGCTAAATCATTTGTTTCGCATGGATTTGAAGCTAAGCCTTCGACATCACATTGATTTGCAGCTAAATCATGTGTTTCGCATGGATTTGAAGCTAACTCGTTCGTTTCGCATGCAGTTGTAGCTTAATAATGTATATCACAAGTATTTGTAGCTAAACCATTTGTTTTGCATGGATTTGAAGCTAAGCCTTCTACTTCGCATTCATTTGAAGCTAAATCATTTGTTTCGCATCAATTTGAATCTAAGCCTTGTCCTTCGAATTGATTTGAAGCTAAACCATGTGTCTCGTATGGAATTGAAGCTACCTCGTTTGTTCCTACAATATTTAATGCTATATCACATATATCGCAAGTATTTGAAGCTAAAACATATGTGTCGCATGGATTTGAAGCTGAACCTACTACATCGCAATGATTTGAAGCTAAATCTTGTGTATCGCATGGATTTGAAGCTAAGTCGTTCGTTTCGCATGCAGTTGTAGCTTAATAATGTATATCACAAGTATTTGTAGCTAAACCATTTGTTTTGCATGGATTTGAAGCTAAGCCTTCTACTTCGCATTCATTTGAAGCTAAATCATTTGTTTCGCATGGATTTGAAGCTAAGCCTTCGACATCACATTGATTTGCAGCTAAATCATGTGTTTCGCATGGATTTGAAGCTAACTCGTTCGTTTCGCATGCAGTTGTAGCTTAATAATGTATATCACAAGTATTTGTAGCTAAACCATTTGTTTTGCATGGATTTGAAGCTAAGCCTTCTACTTCGCATTCATTTGAAGCTAAATCATTTGTTTCGCATCAATTTGAATCTAAGCTTTGTCCTTCGAATTGATTTGAAGCTAAACCATGTGTCTCGTATGGAATTGAAGCTACCTCGTTTGTTCCTACAATATTTAATGCTATATCACATATATCGCAAGTATTTGAAGCTAAAACATATGTGTCGCATGGATTTGAAGCTGAACCTACTACATCGCAATGATTTGAAGCTAAATCTTGTGTATCGCATGGATTTGAAGCTAAGTCGTTCGTTTCGCATGCAGTTGTAGCTTAATAATGTATATCACAAGTATTTGTAGCTAAACCATTTGTTTTGCATGGATTTGAAGCTAAGCCTTCTACTTCGCATTCATTTGAAGCTAAATCATTTGTTTCGCATGGATTTGAAGCTAAGCCTTCGACATCACATTGATTTGCAGCTAAATCATGTGTTTCGCATGGATTTGAAGCTAACTCGTTCGTTTCGCATGCAGTTGTAGCTTAATAATGTATATCACAAGTATTTGTAGCTAAACCATTTGTTTTGCATGGATTTGAAGCTAAGCCTTCTACTTCGCATTCATTTGAAGCTAAATCATGTGTTTCGTATGGATTTGAATCTAAGCCTTGTCCTTCGAATTGATTTGAAGCTAAATCATGTGTCTCGCATGGAATTGAAGCTACCTCGTTTGTTCCTACAGTATTTAAAGCTATATCACTTATATCGCAAGTATTTGAAGCTAAAACATATGTGTCGCATGGATTTGAAGCTGAACCTACTACATCGCATTGATTTGAAGCTAAATCTTGTGTATCGCATGGATTTGAAGCTAAACCTTCTACATCGCATTGGTTTGAAGCTAAATCATGTGAATCGCATGGATTTGAAGCTAACTCGTTCGTTTCGCATGCAGTTGTAGCTAAATGATATATATCACAAGTATTTGTAGCTAAACCATTTGTTTTGCATGGATTTGAAGCTAAGCCCTCTACTTCGCATTCATTTGAAGCTAAATCATTTGTTTCGCATGGATTTGAAGCTAAGCCTTCTACATCACATTGATTTGCAGCGAAATCATGTGTTTCGCATGGATTTGAAGCTAACTCGTTCGTTTCGCATGCAGTTGTAGCTTAATAATGTATATCACAAGTATTTGTAGCTAAACCATTTGATTTGCATGGATTTGAAGCTAAGCCTTCTACTTCGCATTCATTTGAAGCTAAATCATTTGTTTCGCATGGATTTGAATCTAAGCCTTGTCCTTCGAATTGATTTGAAGCTAAATCATGTGTTTCGTATGGATTTGATGCTAAACCTTCTACATCGAATTGATTTGAAGCTAAATCATGTGTCTCGCATGGATTTGAAGCTACCTCGTTTGTTCCTACAGTATTTAAATCTATATCACTTATATCGCAAGTATTTGAATCTAAAACATATGTGTCGCATGGATTTGAAGCTGAACCTACTACATCGCATTGATGTGAAGCTAAATCTTGTGTATCGCATGGATTTGAAGCTAAACCTTCTACATCGCATTGGTTTGAAGCTAAATCATGTGAATCGCATGGATTTGAAGCTAACTCGTTCGTTTCGCATGCAGTTGTAGCTTAATAATGTATATCACAAGTATTTGTAGCTAAACCATTTGTTTTGCGTGGATTTGAAGCTAAGCCTTCTACATCGCATTCATTTGAAGCTAAATCATTTGTTTCGCATGGATTTGAATCTAAGCCATGTCCTTCGAATTGATTTGAAGCTAAATCATGTGTTTCGTATGGATTTGAAGCTAAACCTTCTACATCGAATTGATTTGAAGCTAAATCATGTGTCTCGCATGGAATTGAAGCTACCTCGTTTGTTCCTACAGTATTTAAAGCTATATCACTTATATCGCAAGTATTTGAAGCTAAAACATATGTGTCGCATGGATTTGAAGCTGAACCTACTACATCGCATTGATTTGAAGCTAAATCTTGTGTATCGCATGGATTTGAAGCTAAACCTTCTACATCGCATTGGTTTGAAGCTAAATCATGTCAATCGCATGGATTTGAAGCTAACTCGTTCGTTTCACATGCAGTTGTAGCTAAATGATATATATCACAAGTATTTGTAGCTAAATCATTTGTTTCGCATGGATTTGAATCTAAGCCTTGTCCTTCGAATAGATTTGAAGCTAAATCATGTGTTTCGTATGGATTTGAAGCCAAACCTTCTACATCGAATTAATTTGAAGCTAAATCATGTGTCTCGCATGGAATTGAAGCTACCTCGTTTGTTCTTACAGTATTTAAAGCTATATCACTTATATCGCAAGTATTTGAAGCTAAAACATATGTGTCGCATGGATTTGAAGCTGAACCTACTACATCGCATTGATTTGAAGCTAAATCTTGTGTATCGCATGGATTTGAAGCTAAACCTTCTACATCGCATTGGTTTGCAGCTAAATCATGTGTTTCGCATGGATTTGAAGCTAACTCGTTCGTTTCGCATGCAGTTGTAGCTTAATAATGTATATCACAAGTATTTGTAGCTAAACCATTTGTTTTGCATGGATTTGAAGCTAAGCCTTCTACTTCGCATTCATTTGAAGCTAAATCATTTGTTTCGCATCAATTTGAATCTAAGCCTTGTCCTTCGAATTGATTTGAAGCTAAACCATGTGTCTCGTATGGAATTGAAGCTACCTCGTTTGTTCCTACAGTATTTAATGCTATATCACATATATCGCAAGTATTTGAAGCTAAAACATATGTGTCGCATGGATTTGAAGCTGAACCTAGTACATCGCATTGATTTGAAGCTAAATCTTGTGTATCGCATGGATTTGAAGCTAAGTCGTTCGTTTCGCATGCAGTTGTAGCTTAATAATGTATATCACAAGTATTTGTAGCTAAACCATTTGTTTTGCATGGATTTGAAGCTAAGCCTTCTACTTCGCATTCATTTGAAGCTAAATCATTTGTTTCGCATCAATTTGAATCTAAGCCTTGTCCTTCGAATTGATTTGAAGCTAAACCATGTGTCTCGTATGGAATTGAAGCTACCTCGTTTGTTCCTACAGTATTTAAAGCTATATCACATATATCGCAAGTATTTGAAGCTAAAACATATGTGTCGCATGGATTTGAAGCTGAACCTACTACATCGCAATGATTTGAAGCTAAATCTTGTGCATCGCATGGATTTGAAGCTAAGTCGTTCGTTTCGCATGCAGTTGTAGCTTAATAATGTATATCACAAGTATTTGTAGCTAAACCATTTGTTTTGCATGGATTTGAAGCTAAGCCTTCTACTTCGCATTCATTTGAAGCTAAATCATTTGTTTCGCATGGATTTGAAGCTAAGCCTTCTACATCACATTGATTTGCAGCTAAATCATGTGTTTCGCATGGATTTGAAGCTAACTCGTTCGTTTCGCATGCAGTTGTAGCTTAATAATGTATATCACAAGTATTTGTAGCTAAACCATTTGTTTTGCATGGATTTGAAGCTAAGCCTTGTCCTTCGAATTGATTTGAAGCTAAATCATTTGTTTCGCATCAATTTGAATCTAAGCCTTGTCCTTCGAATTGATTTGAAGCTAAACCATGTGTCTCGTATGGAATTGAAGCTACCTCGTTTGTTCCTACAGTATTTAAAGCTATATCACTTATATCGCAAGTATTTGAAGCTAAAACATATGTGTCGCATGGATTTGAAGCTGAACCTACTACATCGCATTGATTTGAAGCTAAATCATTTGTTTCGCTTGGATTTGAAGCTAAGCCTTCTACATCACATTGATTTGCAGCTAAATCATGTGTTTCGCATGGATTTGAAGCTAACTTGTTCGTTTCGCATGCAGTTGTAGCTTAATAATATATATCACAAGTATTTGTAGCTAAACCATTTGTTTTGCATGGATTTGAAGCTAAGCCTTCTACTTCGCATTCATTTGAAGCTAAATCATTTGTTTCGCATGGATTTGAATCTAAGCCTTGTCCTTCGAATTGATTTGAAGCTAAATCATGTGTTTCGTATGGATTTGAAGCCAAACCTTCTACATCGAATTAATTTGAAGCTAAATCATGTGTCTCGCATGGAATTGAAGCTACCTCGTTTGTTCTTACAGTATTTAAAGCTATATCACTTATATCGCAAGTATTTGAAGCTAAAACATATGTGTCGCATGGATTTGAAGCTGAACCTACTACATCGCATTGATTTGAAGCTAAATCTTGTGTATCGCATGGATTTGAAGCTAAACCTTCTACATCGCATTGGTTTGCAGCTAAATCATGTGTTTCGCATGGATTTGAAGCTAACTCGTTCGTTTCGCATGCAGTTGTAGCTTAATAATGTATATCACAAGTATTTGTAGCTAAACCATTTGTTTTGCATGGATTTGAAGCTAAGCCTTCTACTTCGCATTCATTTGAAGCTAAATCATTTGTTTCGCATCAATTTGAATCTAAGCCTTGTCCTTCGAATTGATTTGAAGCTAAACCATGTGTATCGTATGGAATTGAAGCTACCTCGTTTGTTCCTACAGTATTTAAAGCTATATCACATATATCGCAAGTATTTGAAGCTAAAACATATGTGTCGCATGGATTTGAAGCTGAACCTACTACATCGCATTGATTTGAAGCTAAATCTTGTGTATCGCATGGATTTGAAGCTAAGTCGTTCGTTTCGCATGCAGTTGTAGCTTAATAATGTATATCACAAGTATTTGTAGCTAAACCATTTGTTTTGCATGGATTTGAAGCTAAGCCTTCTACTTCGCATTCATTTGAAGCTAAATCATTTGTTTCGCATCAATTTGAATCTAAGCCTTGTCCTTCGAATTGATTTGAAGCTAAACCATGTGTCTCGTATGGAATTGAAGCTACCTCGTTTGTTCCTACAGTATTTAAAGCTATATCACATATATCGCAAGTATTTGAAGCTAAAACATATGTGTCGCATGGATTTGAAGCTGAACCTACTACATCGCAATGATTTGAAGCTAAATCTTGTGCATCGCATGGATTTGAAGCTAAGTCGTTCGTTTCGCATGCAGTTGTAGCTTAATAATGTATATCACAAGTATTTGTAGCTAAACCATTTGTTTTGCATGGATTTGAAGCTAAGCCTTCTACTTCGCATTCATTTGAAGCTAAATCATTTGTTTCGCATGGATTTGAAGCTAAGCCTTCTACATCACATTGATTTGCAGCTAAATCATGTGTTTCGCATGGATTTGAAGCTAACTCGTTCGTTTCGCATGCAGTTGTAGCTTAATAATGTATATCACAAGTATTTGTAGCTAAACCATTTGTTTTGCATGGATTTGAAGCTAAGCCTTGTCCTTCGAATTGATTTGAAGCTAAATCATTTGTTTCGCATCAATTTGAATCTAAGCCTTGTCCTTCGAATTGATTTGAAGCTAAACCATGTGTCTCGTATGGAATTGAAGCTACCTCGTTTGTTCCTACAGTATTTAAAGCTATATCACTTATATCGCAAGTATTTGAAGCTAAAACATATGTGTCGCATGGATTTGAAGCTGAACCTACTACATCGCATTGATTTGAAGCTAAATCATTTGTTTCGCTTGGATTTGAAGCTAAGCCTTCTACATCACATTGATTTGCAGCTAAATCATGTGTTTCGCATGGATTTGAAGCTAACTTGTTCGTTTCGCATGCAGTTGTAGCTTAATAATATATATCACAAGTATTTGTAGCTAAACCATTTGTTTTGCATGGATTTGAAGCTAAGCCTTCTACTTCGCATTCATTTGAAGCTAAATCATTTGTTTCGCATGGATTTGAATCTAAGCCTTGTCCTTCGAATTGATTTGAAGCTAAATCATGTGTTTCGTATGGATTTGAAGCCAAACCTTCTACATCGAATTAATTTGAAGCTAAATCATGTGTCTCGCATGGAATTGAAGCTACCTCGTTTGTTCTTACAGTATTTAAAGCTATATCACTTATATCGCAAGTATTTGAAGCTAAAACATATGTGTCGCATGGATTTGAAGCTGAACCTACTACATCGCATTGATTTGAAGCTAAATCTTGTGTATCGCATGGATTTGAAGCTAAACCTTCTACATCGCATTGGTTTGCAGCTAAATCATGTGTTTCGCATGGATTTGAAGCTAACTCGTTCGTTTCGCATGCAGTTGTAGCTTAATAATGTATATCACAAGTATTTGTAGCTAAACCATTTGTTTTGCATGGATTTGAAGCTAAGCCTTCTACTTCGCATTCATTTGAAGCTAAATCATTTGTTTCGCATCAATTTGAATCTAAGCCTTGTCCTTCGAATTGATTTGAAGCTAAACCATGTGTATCGTATGGAATTGAAGCTACCTCGTTTGTTCCTACAGTATTTAAAGCTATATCACATATATCGCAAGTATTTGAAGCTAAAACATATGTGTCGCATGGATTTGAAGCTGAACCTACTACATCGCATTGATTTGAAGCTAAATCTTGTGTATCGCATGGATTTGAAGCTAAGTCGTTCGTTTCGCATGCAGTTGTAGCTTAATAATGTATATCACAAGTATTTGTAGCTAAACCATTTGTTTTGCATGGATTTGAAGCTAAGCCTTCTACTTCGCATTCATTTGAAGCTAAATCATGTGTTTCGTATGGATTTGAATCTAAGCCTTGTCCTTCGAATTGATTTGAAGCTAAATCATGTGTCTCGCATGGAATTGAAGCTACCTCGTTTGTTCCTACAGTATTTAAAGCTATATCACTTATATCGCAAGTATTTGAAGCTAAAACATATGTGTCGCATGGTTTTGAAGCTGAACCTACTACATCGCATTGATTTGAAGCTAAATCTTGTGTATCGCATGGATTTGAAGCTAAACCTTCTACATCGCATTGGTTTGAAGCTAAATCATGTGAACCGCATGGATTTGAAGCTAACTCGTTCGTTTCGCATGCAGTTGTAGCTAAATGATATATATTACAAGTATTTGTAGCTAAACCATTTGTTTTGCATGGATTTGAAGCTAAGCCCTCTACTTCGCATTCATTTGAAGCTAAATCATTTGTTTCGCATGGATTTGAAGCTAAGCCTTCTACATCACATTGATTTGCAGCGAAATCATGTGTTTCGCATGGATTTGAAGCTAACTCGTTCGTTTCGCATGCAGTTGTAGCTTAATAATGTATATCACAAGTATTTGTAGCTAAACCATTTGTTTTGCATGGATTTGAAGCTAAGCCTTCTACTTCGAATTCATTTGAAGCTAAATCATTTGTTTCGCATGGATTTGAATCTAAGCCTTGTCCTTCGAATTGATTTGAAGCTAAATCATGTGTTGCGTATGGATTTGAAGCCAAACCTTCTACATCGAATTGATTTGAAGCTAAATTATGTGTCTCGCATGGAATTGAAGCTACGTCGTTTGTTCCTACAGTATTTAAAGCTATATCACTTATATCGCAAGTATTTGAAGCTAAAACATATGTGTCGCAATGGATTTGAAGCTGAACCTACTACATCGCATTGATTTGAAGCTAAATCTTGTGTATCGCATGGATTTGAAGCTAAACCTTCTACATCGCATTGGTTTGCAGCTAAATCATGTGTTTCGCATGGATTTGAAGCTAACTCGTTCGTTTCGCATGCAGTTGTAGCTTAATAATGTATATCACAAGTATTTGTAGCTAAACCATTTGTTTTGCATGGATTTGAGGCTAAGCCTTCTACTTCGCATTCATTTGAAGCTAAATCATTTGTTTCGCATCAATTTGAATCTAAGCCTTGTCCTTCGAATTGATTTGAAGCTAAACCATGTGTCTCGCATGGAATTGAAGCTACCTCGTTTGTTCCTACAGTATTTAAAGCTATATCACATGTATCGCAAGTATTTGAAGCTAAAACATATGTGTCGCATGGATTTGAAGCTGAACCTACTACATCGCATTGATTTGAAGCTAAATCTTGTGTATCGCATGGATTTGAAGCTAAGTCGTTCGTTTCGCATGCAGTTGTAGCTTAATAATGTATATAACAAGTATTTGTAGCTAAACCATTTGTTTTGCATGGATTTGAAGCTAAGCCTTCTGCTTCGCATTCATTTGAAGCTAAATCATTTGTTTCGCATGGATTTGAAGCTAAGCCTTCTACATCACATTGATTTGCAGCTAAATCATGTGTTTCGCATGGATTTGAAGCTAACTCGTTCGTTTCGCATGCAGTTGTAGCTTAATAATGTATATCACAAGTATTTGTAGCTAAACCATTTGTTTTGCATGGATTTGAAGCTAAGCCTTCTACTTCGCATTCATTTGAAGCTAAATCATTTGTTTCGCATGGATTTGAATCTAAGCCTTGTCCTTCGAATTGATTTGAAGCTAAATCATGTGTTTCGTATGGATTTGATGCTAAACCTTCTACATCGAATTGATTTGAAGCTAAATCATGTGTCTCGCATGGATTTGAAGCTACCTCGTTTGTTCCTACAGTATTTAAATCTATATCACTTATATCGCAAGTATTTGAATCTAAAACATATGTGTCGCATGGATTTGAAGCTGAACCTACTACATCGCATTGATGTGAAGCTAAATCTTGTGTATCGCATGGATTTGAAGCTAAACCTTCTACATCGCATTGGTTTGAAGCTAAATCATGTGAATCGCATGGATTTGAAGCTAACTCGTTCGTTTCGCATGCAGTTGTAGCTTAATAATGTATATCACAAGTATTTGTAGCTAAACCATTTGTTTTGCATGGATTTGAAGCTAAGCCTTCTACATCGCATTCATTTGAAGCTGAATCGTTTGTTTCGCATGGATTTGAATCTAAGCCATGTCCTTCGAATTGATTTGAAGCTAAATCATGTGTTTCGTATGGATTTGATGCTAAACCTTCTACATCGAATTGATTTGAAGCTAAATCATGTGTCTCGCATGGATTTGAAGCTACCTCGTTTGTTCCTACAGTATTTAAATCTATATCACTTATATCGCAAGTATTTGAATCTAAAACATATGTGTCGCATGGATTTGAAGCTGAACCTACTACATCGCATTGATGTGAAGCTAAATCTTGTGTATCGCATGGATTTGAAGCTAAACCTTCTACATCGCATTGGTTTGAAGCTAAATCATGTGAATCGCATGGATTTGAAGCTAACTCGTTCGTTTCACATGCAGTTGTAGCTAAATGATATATATCACAAGTATTTGTAGCTAAATCATTTGTTTCGCATGGATTTGAATCTAAGCCTTGTCCTTCGAATTGATTTGAAGCTAAATCATGTGTTTCGTATGGATTTGAAGCCAAACCTTATACATCGAATTAATTTGAAGCTAAATCATGTGTCTCGCATGGAATTGAAGCTACCTCGTTTGTTCTTACAGTATTTAAAGCTATATCACTTATATCGCAAGTATTTGAAGCTAAAACATATGTGTCGCATGGATTTGAAGCTGAACCTACTACATCGCATTGATTTGAAGCTAAATCATTTGTTTCGCTTGGATTTGAAGCTAAGCCTTCTACATCACATTGATTTGCAGCTAAATCATGTGTTTCGCATGGATTTGAAGCTAACTTGTTCGTTTCGCATGCAGTTGTAGCTTAATAATATATATCACAAGTATTTGTAGCTAAACCATTTGTTTTGCATGGATTTGAAGCTAAGCCTTCTACTTCGCATTCATTTGAAGCTAAATCATTTGTTTCGCATGGATTTGAATCTAAGCCTTGTCCTTCGAATTGATTTGAAGCTAAATCATGTGTTTCGTATGGATTTGAAGCCAAACCTTCTACATCGAATTAATTTGAAGCTAAATCATGTGTCTCGCATGGAATTGAAGCTACCTCGTTTGTTCTTACAGTATTTAAAGCTATATCACTTATATCGCAAGTATTTGAAGCTAAAACATATGTGTCGCATGGATTTGAAGCTGAACCTACTACATCGCATTGATTTGAAGCTAAATCTTGTGTATCGCATGGATTTGAAGCTAAACCTTCTACATCGCATTGGTTTGCAGCTAAATCATGTGTTTCGCATGGATTTGAAGCTAACTCGTTCGTTTCGCATGCAGTTGTAGCTTAATAATGTATATCACAAGTATTTGTAGCTAAACCATTTGTTTTGCATGGATTTGAAGCTAAGCCTTCTACTTCGCATTCATTTGAAGCTAAATCATTTGTTTCGCATCAATTTGAATCTAAGCCTTGTCCTTCGAATTGATTTGAAGCTAAACCATGTGTCTCGTATGGAATTGAAGCTACCTCGTTTGTTCCTACAGTATTTAATGCTATATCACATATATCGCAAGTATTTGAAGCTAAAACATATGTGTCGCATGGATTTGAAGCTGAACCTACTACATCGCATTGATTTGAAGCTAAATCTTGTGTATCGCATGGATTTGAAGCTAAGTCGTTCGTTTCGCATGCAGTTGTAGCTTAATAATGTATATCACAAGTATTTGTAGCTAAACCATTTGTTTTGCATGGATTTGAAGCTAAGCCTTCTACTTCGCATTCATTTGAAGCTAAATCATTTGTTTCGCATCAATTTGAATCTAAGCCTTGTCCTTCGAATTGATTTGAAGCTAAACCATGTGTATCGTATGGAATTGAAGCTACCTCGTTTGTTCCTACAGTATTTAAAGCTATATCACATATATCGCAAGTATTTGAAGCTAAAACATATGTGTCGCATGGATTTGAAGCTGAACCTACTACATCGTATTGATTTGAAGCTAAATCTTGTGTATCGCATGGATTTGAAGCTAAGTCGTTCGTTTCGCATGCAGTTGTAGCTTAATAATGTATATCACAAGTATTTGTAGCTAAACCATTTGTTTTGCATGGATTTGAAGCTAAGCCTTCTACTTCGCATTCATTTGAAGCTAAATCATGTGTTTCGTATGGATTTGAATCTAAGCCTTGTCCTTCGAATTGATTTGAAGCTAAATCATGTGTCTCGCATGGAATTGAAGCTACCTCGTTTGTTCCTACAGTATTTAAAGCTATATCACTTATATCGCAAGTATTTGAAGCTAAAACATATGTGTCGCATGGTTTTGAAGCTGAACCTACTACATCGCATTGATTTGAAGCTAAATCTTGTGTATCGCATGGATTTGAAGCTAAACCTTCTACATCGCATTGGTTTGAAGCTAAATCATGTGAACCGCATGGATTTGAAGCTAACTCGTTCGTTTCGCATGCAGTTGTAGCTAAATGATATATATTACAAGTATTTGTAGCTAAACCATTTGTTTTGCATGGATTTGAAGCTAAGCCCTCTACTTCGCATTCATTTGAAGCTAAATCATTTGTTTCGCATGGATTTGAAGCTAAGCCTTCTACATCACATTGATTTGCAGCGAAATCATGTGTTTCGCATGGATTTGAAGCTAACTCGTTCGTTTCGCATGCAGTTGTAGCTTAATAATGTATATCACAAGTATTTGTAGCTAAACCATTTGTTTTGCATGGATTTGAAGCTAAGCCTTCTACTTCGAATTCATTTGAAGCTAAATCATTTGTTTCGCATGGATTTGAATCTAAGCCTTGTCCTTCGAATTGATTTGAAGCTAAATCATGTGTTGCGTATGGATTTGAAGCCAAACCTTCTACATCGAATTGATTTGAAGCTAAATTATGTGTCTCGCATGGAATTGAAGCTACGTCGTTTGTTCCTACAGTATTTAAAGCTATATCACTTATATCGCAAGTATTTGAAGCTAAAACATATGTGTCGCAATGGATTTGAAGCTGAACCTACTACATCGCATTGATTTGAAGCTAAATCTTGTGTATCGCATGGATTTGAAGCTAAACCTACTACATCGCATTGGTTTGCAGCTAAATCATGTGTTTCGCATGGATTTGAAGCTAACTCGTTCGTTTCGCATGCAGTTGTAGCTTAATAATGTATATCACAAGTATTTGTAGCTAAACCATTTGTTTTGCATGGATTTGAGGCTAAGCCTTCTACTTCGCATTCATTTGAAGCTAAATCATTTGTTTCGCATCAATTTGAATCTAAGCCTTGTCCTTCGAATTGATTTGAAGCTAAACCATGTGTCTCGCATGGAATTGAAGCTACCTCGTTTGTTCCTACAGTATTTAAAGCTATATCACATGTATCGCAAGTATTTGAAGCTAAAACATATGTGTCGCATGGATTTGAAGCTGAACCTACTACATCGCATTGATTTGAAGCTAAATCTTGTGTATCGCATGGATTTGAAGCTAAGTCGTTCGTTTCGCATGCAGTTGTAGCTTAATAATGTATATAACAAGTATTTGTAGCTAAACCATTTGTTTTGCATGGATTTGAAGCTAAGCCTTCTGCTTCGCATTCATTTGAAGCTAAATCATTTGTTTCGCATGGATTTGAAGCTAAGCCTTCTACATCACATTGATTTGCAGCTAAATCATGTGTTTCGCATGGATTTGAAGCTAACTCGTTCGTTTCGCATGCAGTTGTAGCTTAATAATGTATATCACAAGTATTTGTAGCTAAACCATTTGTTTTGCATGGATTTGAAGCTAAGCCTTCTACTTCGCATTCATTTGAAGCTAAATCATTTGTTTCGCATGGATTTGAATCTAAGCCTTGTCCTTCGAATTGATTTGAAGCTAAATCATGTGTTTCGTATGGATTTGATGCTAAACCTTCTACATCGAATTGATTTGAAGCTAAATCATGTGTCTCGCATGGATTTGAAGCTACCTCGTTTGTTCCTACAGTATTTAAATCTATATCACTTATATCGCAAGTATTTGAATCTAAAACATATGTGTCGCATGGATTTGAAGCTGAACCTACTACATCGCATTGATGTGAAGCTAAATCTTGTGTATCGCATGGATTTGAAGCTAAACCTTCTACATCGCATTGGTTTGAAGCTAAATCATGTGAATCGCATGGATTTGAAGCTAACTCGTTCGTTTCGCATGCAGTTGTAGCTTAATAATGTATATCACAAGTATTTGTAGCTAAACCATTTGTTTTGCATGGATTTGAAGCTAAGCCTTCTACATCGCATTCATTTGAAGCTGAATCGTTTGTTTCGCATGGATTTGAATCTAAGCCATGTCCTTCGAATTGATTTGAAGCTAAATCATGTGTTTCGTATGGATTAGAAGCTAAACCTTCTACATCGAATTGATTTGAAGCTAAATCATGTGTCTCGCATGGAATTGAAGCTACCTCGTTTGTTCCTACAGTATTTAAAGCTATATCACTTATATCGCAAGTATTTGAAGCTAAAACATATGTGTCGCATGGATTTGAAGCTGAACCTACTACATCGCATTGATTTGAAGCTAAATCTTGTGTATCGCATGGATTTGAAGCTAAACCTTCTACATCGCATTGCTTTGAAGCTAAATCATGTGAATCGCATGGATTTGAAGCTAACTCGTTCGTTTCACATGCAGTTGTAGCTAAATGATATATATCACAAGTATTTGTAGCTAAACCATTTGTTTTGCATGGATTTGAAGCTAAGCCTTCTACTTCGCATTCATTTGAAGCTAAATCATTTGTTTCGCATGGATTTGAAGCTAAGCCTTCTACATCACATTGATTTGCAGCTAAATCATGTGTTTCGCATGGATTTGAAGCTAACTTGTTCGTTTCGCATGCAGTTGTAGCTTAATAATATATATCACAAGTATTTGTAGCTAAACCATTTGTTTTGCATGGATTTGAAGCTAAGCCTTCTACTTCGCATTCATTTGAAGCTAAATCATTTGTTTCGCATCAATTTGAATCTAAGCCTTGTCCTTCGAATTGATTTGAAGCTAAATCATGTGTCTCGCATGGAATTGAAGCTACCTCGTTTGTTCCTACAGTCTTTAAAGCTATATCACTTATATCGCAAGTATTTGAAGCTAAAACATATGTGTCGCATGGATTTGAAGCTGAACCTACTACATCGCATTGATTTGAAGCTAAATCTTGTGTATCGCATGGATTTGAAGCTAAACCTTCTACATCGCATTGGTTTGAAGCTAAATCATGTGAATCGCATGGATTTGAAGCTAACTCGTTCGTTTCGCATGCAGTTGTAGCTAAATGATATATATCACAAGTATTTGTAGCTAAACCATTTGTTTTGCATGGATTTGAAGCTAAGCCCTCTACTTCGCATTCATTTGAAGCTAAATCATTTGTTTCGCATGGATTTGAAGCTAAGCCTTCTACATCACATTGATTTACAGCGAAATCATGTGTTTCGCATGGATTTGAAGCTAACTCGTTCGTTTCGCATGCAGTTGTAGCTTAATAATGTATATCACAAGTATTTGTAGCTAAACCATTTGTTTTGCATGGATTTGAAGCTAAGCCTTCTACTTCGCATTCATTTGAAGCTAAATCATTTGTTTCGCATGGATTTGAATCTAAGCCTTGTCCTTCGAATTGATTTGAAGCTAAATCATGTGTTTCGTATGGATTTGATGCTAAACCTTCTACATCGAATTGATTTGAAGCTAAATCATGTGTCTCGCATGGATTTGAAGCTACCTCGTTTGTTCCTACAGTATTTAAATCTATATCACTTATATCGCAAGTATTTGAATCTAAAACATATGTGTCGCATGGATTTGAAGCTGAACCTACTACATCGCATTGATGTGAAGCTAAATCTTGTGTATCGCATGGATTTGAAGCTAAACCTTCTACATCGCATTGGTTTGAAGCTAAATCATGTGAATCGCATGGATTTGAAGCTAACTCGTTCGTTTCGCATGCAGTTGTAGCTTAATAATGTATATCACAAGTATTTGTAGCTAAACCATTTGTTTTGCGTGGATTTGAAGCTAAGCCTTCTACATCGCATTCATTTGAAGCTAAATCATTTGTTTCGCATGGATTTGAATCTAAGCCATGTCCTTCGAATTGATTTGAAGCTAAATCATGTGTTTCGTATGGATTTGAAGCTAAACCTTCTACATCGAATTGATTTGAAGCTAAATCATGTGTCTCGCATGGAATTGAAGCTACCTCGTTTGTTCCTACAGTATTTAAAGCTATATCACTTATATCGCAAGTATTTGAAGCTAAAACATATGTGTCGCATGGATTTGAAGCTGAACCTACTACATCGCATTGATTTGAAGCTAAATCTTGTGTATCGCATGGATTTGAAGCTAAACCTTCTACATCGCATTGGTTTGAAGCTAAATCATGTGAATCGCATGGATTTGAAGCTAACTCGTTCGTTTCACATGCAGTTGTAGCTAAATGATATATATCACAAGTATTTGTAGCTAAATCATTTGTTTCGCATTGATTTGAATCTAAGCCTTGTCCTTCGAATTGATTTGAAGCTAAATCATGTGTTTCGTATGGATTTGAAGCCAAACCTTCTACATCGAATTAATTTGAAGCTAAATCATGTGTCTCGCATGGAATTGAAGCTACCTCGTTTGTTCTTACAGTATTTAAAGCTATATCACTTATATCGCAAGTATTTGAAGCTAAAACATATGTGTAGCATGGATTTGAAGCTGAACCTACTACATCGCATTGATTTGAAGCTAAATCATTTGTTTCGCTTGGATTTGAAGCTAAGCCTTCTACATCACATTGATTTGCAGCTAAATCATGTGTTTCGCATGGATTTGAAGCTAACTTGTTCGTTTCGCATGCAGTTGTAGCTTAATAATATATATCACAAGTATTTGTAGCTAAACCATTTGTTTTGCATGGATTTGAAGCTAAGCCCACTACTTCGCATTCATTTGAAGCTAAATCATTTGTTTCGAATGGATTTGAATCTAAGCCTTGTTCTTCGAATTGATTTGCAGCTAAATCATGTGTTTCGCATGGATTTGAAGCTAACTTGTTCGTTTCGCATGCAGTTGTAGCTAAATGATATATATTACAAGTATTTGTAGCTAAACCATTTGTTTTGCATGGATTTGAAGCTAAGCCCTCTACTTCGCATTCTTTTGAAGCTAAATCATTTGTTTCGCATGGATTTGAAGCTAAGCCTTCTACATCACATTGAATAGCAGCGAAATCATGTGTTTCGCATGGATTTGAAGCTAACTCGTTCGTTTCGCATGCAGTTGTAGCTTAATAATGTATATCACAAGTATTTGTAGCTAAACCATTTGTTTTGCATGGATTTGAAGCTAAGCCTTCTACTTCGAATTCATTTGAAGCTAAATCATTTGTTTCGCATGGATTTGAATCTAAGCCTTGTCCTTCGAATTGATTTGAAGCTAAATCATGTGTTGCGTATGGATTTGAAGCCAAACCTTCTACATCGAATTGATTTGAAGCTAAATTATGTGTCTCGCATGGAATTGAAGCTACGTCGTTTGTTCCTACAGTATTTAAAGCTATATCACTTATATCGCAAGTATTTGAAGCTAAAACATATGTGTCGCAATGGATTTGAAGCTGAACCTACTACATCGCATTGATTTGAAGCTAAATCTTGTGTATCGCATGGATTTGAAGCTAAACCTGCTACATCGCATTGGTTTGCAGCTAAATCATGTGTTTCGCATGGATTTGAAGCTAACTCGTTCGTTTCGCATGCAGTTGTAGCTTAATAATGTATATCACAAGTATTTGTAGCTAAACCATTTGTTTTGCATGGATTTGAGGCTAAGCCTTCTACTTCGCATTCATTTGAAGCTAAATCATTTGTTTCGCATCAATTTGAATCTAAGCCTTGTCCTTCGAATTGATTTGAAGCTAAACCATGTGTCTCGCATGGAATTGAAGCTACCTCGTTTGTTCCTACAGTATTTAAAGCTATATCACATATATCGCAAGTATTTGAAGCTAAAACATATGTGTCGCATGGATTTGAAGCTGAACCTACTACATCGCATTGATTTGAAGCTAAATCTTGTGTATCGCATGGATTTGAAGCTAAGTCGTTCGTTTCGCATGCAGTTGTAGCTTAATAATGTATATAACAAGTATTTGTAGCTAAACCATTTGTTTTGCATGGATTTGAAGCTAAGCCTTCTGCTTCGCATTCATTTGAAGCTAAATCATTTGTTTCGCATGGATTTGAAGCTAAGCCTTCTACATCACATTGATTTGCAGCTAAATCATGTGTTTCGCATGGATTTGAAGCTAACTCGTTCGTTTCGCATGCAGTTGTAGCTTAATAATGTATATCACAAGTATTTGTAGCTAAACCATTTGTTTTGCATGGATTTGAAGCTAAGCCTTGTACTTCGCATTCATTTGAAGCTAAATCATTTGTTTCGCATGGATTTGAATCTAAGCCTTGTCCTTCGAATTGATTTGAAGCTAAATCATGTGTTTCGTATGGATTTGATGCTAAACCTTCTACATCGAATTGATTTGAAGCTAAATCATGTGTCTCGCATGGATTTGAAGCTACCTCGTTTGTTCCTACAGTATTTAAATCTATATCACTTATATCGCAAGTATTTGAATCTAAAACATATGTGTCGCATGGATTTGAAGCTGAACCTACTACATCGCATTGATGTGAAGCTAAATCTTGTGTATCGCATGGATTTGAAGCTAAACCTTCTACATCGCATTGGTTTGAAGCTAAATCATGTGAATCGCATGGATTTGAAGCTAACTCGTTCGTTTCGCATGCAGTTGTAGCTTAATAATGTATATCACAAGTATTTGTAGCTAAACCATTTGTTTTGCATGGATTTGAAGCTAAGCCTTCTACATCGCATTCATTTGAAGCTGAATCGTTTGTTTCGCATGGATTTGAATCTAAGCCATGTCCTTCGAATTGATTTGAAGCTAAATCATGTGTTTCGTATGGATTAGAAGCTAAACCTTCTACATCGAATTGATTTGAAGCTAAATCATGTGTCTCGCATGGAATTGAAGCTACCTCGTTTGTTCCTACAGTATTTAAAGCTATATCACTTATATCGCAAGTATTTGAAGCTAAAACATATGTGTCGCATGGATTTGAAGCTGAACCTACTACATCGCATTGATTTGAAGCTAAATCTTGTGTATCGCATGGATTTGAAGCTAAACCTTCTACATCGCATTGGTTTGAAGCTAAATCATGTGAATCGCATGGATTTGAAGCTAACTCGTTCGTTTCACATGCAGTTGTAGCTAAATGATATATATCACAAGTATTTGTAGCTAAACCATTTGTTTTGCATGGATTTGAAGCTAAGCCTTCTACTTCGCATTCATTTGAAGCTAAATCATTTGTTTCGCATGGATTTGAACCTAAGCCATGTCCTTCGAATTGATTTGAAGCTAAATCATTTGTTTCGCATGGATTTGAAGCTAAGCCTTCTAGATCACATTGATTTGCAGCTAAATCATGTGTTTCGCATGGATTTGAAGCCAACTCGTGCGTTTCGCATGCAGTTGTAGCTTAATAATGTATATCACAAGTATTTGTAGCTAAACCATTTTTTTTGCATGGATTTGAAGCTAAGCCTTCTACTTCGCATTCATTTGAAGCTAAATCATTTGTTTCGCATGGATTTGAATCTAAGCCTTGTCCTTCGAATTGATTTGAAGCTAAATCATGTGTTTCGTATGGATTTGAAGCCAAACCTTCTACATAGAATTAATTTGAAGCTAAATCATGTGTCTCGCATGGAATTGAAGCTACCTCGTTTGTTCCTACATTATTTAAAGCTATATCACTTATATCGCAAGTATTTGAAGCTAAAACATATGTGTCGCATGGATTTGAAGCTGAACCTACTACATCGCATTGATTTGAAGCTAAATCTTGTGTATCGCATGGATTTAAAGCTAAACCTTCTACATCGCATTGGTTTGAAGCTAAATCATGTGAATCGCATGGATTTGAAGCTAACTCGTTCGTTTCACATGCAGTTGTAGCTTAATAATGTATATCACAAGTATTTGTAGCTAATCCATTTGTTTTGCATGGATTTGAAGCTAAGCCTTCTACTTCGCATTCATTTGAAGCTAAATCATTTGTTTCGCATGGATTTGAATCTAAGCCTTGTCCTTCGAATTGATTTGAAGCTAAATCATGTGTTTCGTATGGATTTGATGCTAAACCTTCTACATCGAATTGATTTGAAGCTAAATCATGTGTCTCGCATGGATTTGAAGCTACCTCGTTTGTTCCTACAGTATTTAAATCTATATCACTTATATCGCAAGTATTTGAAGCTAAAACATATGTGTCGCATGGATTTGAAGCTGAACCTACTACATCGCATTGATTTGAAGCTAAATCTTGTGTATCGCATGGATTTGAAGCTAAGCCTTCTACATCACATTGATTTGCAGCTAAATCATGTGTTTCGCATGGATTTGAAGCTAACTCGTTCGTTTCGCATGCAGTTGTAGCTTAATAATGTATATCACAAGTATTTGTAGCTAAACCTTTTGTTTTGCATGGATTTGAAGCTAAGCCTTGTACTTCGCATTCATTTGAAGCTAAATCATTTGTTTCGCATGGATTTGAATCTAAGCCTTGTCCTTCGAATTGATTTGAAGCTAAATCATGTGTTTCGTATGGATTTGATGCTAAACCTTCTACATCGAATTGATTTGAAGCAAAATCATGTGTCTCGCATGGATTTGAAGCTACCTCGTTTGTTCCTACAGTATTTAAATCTATATCACTTATATCGCAAGTATTTGAATCTAAAACATATGTGTCGCATGGATTTGAAGCTGAACCTACTACATCGCATTGATTTGAAGCTAAATCTTGTGTATCGCATGGATTTAAAGCTAAACCTTCTACATCGCATTGGTTTGAAGCTAAATCATGTGAATCGCATGGATTTGAAGCTAACTCGTTCGTTTCACATGCAGTTGTAGCTTAATAATGTATATCACAAGTATTTGTAGCTAATCCATTTGTTTTGCATGGATTTGAAGCTAAGCCTTCTACTTCGCATTCATTTGAAGCTAAATCATTTGTTTCGCATGGATTTGAATCTAAGCCTTGTCCTTCGAATTGATTTGAAGCTAAATCATGTGTTTCGTATGGATTTGATGCTAAACCTTCTACATCGAATTGATTTGAAGCTAAATCATGTGTCTCGCATGGATTTGAAGCTACCTCGTTTGTTCCTACAGTATTTAAATCTATATCACTTATATCGCAAGTATTTGAAGCTAAAACATATGTGTCGCATGGATTTGAAGCTGAACCTACTACATCGCATTGATTTGAAGCTAAATCTCGTGTATCGCATGGATTTGAAGCTAAACCTTCTACATCGCATTGGTTTGAAGCTAAATCATGTGAATCGCATGGATTTGAAGCTAACTCGTCCGTTTCGCATGCAGTTGTAGCTTAATAATGTATATCACAAGTATTTGTAGCTAAACCATTTGTTTTGCATGGATTTGAAGCTAAGCCTTGTACTTCGCATTCATTTGAAGCTAAATCATTTGTTTCGCATGGATTTGAATCTAAGCCTTGTCCTTCGAATTGATTTGAAGCTAAATCATGTGTTTCGTATGGATTTGATGCTAAACCTTCTACATCGAATTGATTTGAAGCTAAATCATGTGTCTCGCATGGATTTGAAGCTACCTCGTTTGTTCCTACAGTATTTAAATCTATATCACTTATATCGCAAGTATTTGAAGCTAAAACATATGTGTCGCATGGATTTGAAGCTGAACCTACTACATCGCATTGATTTGAAGCTAAATCTTGTGTATCGCATGGATTTGAAGCTAAACCTTCTACATCACATTGATTTGCAGCTAAATCATGTGTTTCGCATGGATTTGAAGCCAACTCGTGCGTTTCGCATGCAGTTGTAGCTTAATAATGTATATCACAAGTATTTGTAGCTAAACCATTTTTTTTGCATGGATTTGAAGCTAAGCCTTCTACTTCGCATTCATTTGAAGCTAAATCATTTGTTTCGCATGGATTTGAATCTAAGCCTTGTCCTTCGAATTGATTTGAAGCTAAATCATGTGTTTCGTATGGATTTGAAGCCAAACCTTCTACATAGAATTAATTTGAAGCTAAATCATGTGTCTCGCATGGAATTGAAGCTACCTCGTTTGTTCCTACATTATTTAAAGCTATATCACTTATATCGCAAGTATTTGAAGCTAAAACATATGTGTCGCATGGATTTGAAGCTGAACCTACTACATCGCATTGATTTGAAGCTAAATCTTGTGTATCGCATGGATTTAAAGCTAAACCTTCTACATCGCATTGGTTTGAAGCTAAATCATGTGAATCGCATGGATTTGAAGCTAACTCGTTCGTTTCACATGCAGTTGTAGCTTAATAATGTATATCACAAGTATTTGTAGCTAATCCATTTGTTTTGCATGGATTTGAAGCTAAGCCTTCTACTTCGCATTCATTTGAAGCTAAATCATTTGTTTCGCATGGATTTGAATCTAAGCCTTGTCCTTCGAATTGATTTGAAGCTAAATCATGTGTTTCGTATGGATTTGATGCTAAACCTTCTACATCGAATTGATTTGAAGCTAAATCATGTGTCTCGCATGGATTTGAAGCTACCTCGTTTGTTCCTACAGTATTTAAATCTATATCACTTATATCGCAAGTATTTGAAGCTAAAACATATGTGTCGCATGGATTTGAAGCTGAACCTACTACATCGCATTGATTTGAAGCTAAATCTTGTGTATCGCATGGATTTGAAGCTAAACCTTCTACATCGCATTGGTTTGAAGCTAAATCATGTGAATCGCATGGATTTGAAGCTAACTCGTCCGTTTCGCATGCAGTTGTAGCTTAATAATGTATATCACAAGTATTTGTAGCTAAACCATTTGTTTTGCATGGATTTGAAGCTAAGCCTTGTACTTCGCATTCATTTGAAGCTAAATCATTTGTTTCGCATGGATTTGAATCTAAGCCTTGTCCTTCGAATTGATTTGAAGCTAAATCATGTGTTTCGTATGGATTTGATGCTAAACCTTCTACATCGAATTGATTTGAAGCTAAATCATGTGTCTCGCATGGATTTGAAGCTACCTCGTTTGTTCCTACAGTATTTAAATCTATATCACTTATATCGCAAGTATTTGAATCTAAAATATATGTGTCGCATGGATTTGAAGCTGAACCTACTACATCGCATTGATGTGAAGCTAAATCTTGTGTATCGCATGGATTTGAAGCTAAACCTTCTACATCGCATTGGTTTGAAGCTAAATCATGTGAATCGCATGGATTTGAAGCTAACTCGTTCGTTTCACATGCAGTTGTAGCTAAATGATATATATCACAAGTATTTGTAGCTAAACCATTTGTTTTGCATGGATTTGAAGCTAAGCCTTCTACTTCGCATTCATTTGAAGCTAAATCATTTGTTTCGCATGGATTTGAAGCTAAGCCTTCTACATCACATTGATTTGCAGCTAAATCATGTGTTTCGCATGGATTTGAAGCCAACTCGTTCGTTTCGCATGCAGTTGTAGCTTAATAATATATATCACAAGTATTTGTAGCTAAACCATTTGTTTTGCATGGATTTGAAGCTAAGCCTTCTACTTCGCATTCATTTGAAGCTAAATCATTTGTTTCGCATGGATTTGAATCTAAGCCTTGTCCTTCGAATTGATTTGAAGCTAAATCATGTGTTTCGTATGGATTTGATGCTAAACCTTCTACATCGAATTGATTTGAAGCTAAATCATGTGTCTCGCATGGATTTGAAGCTACCTCGTTTGTTCCTACAGTATTTAAAGCTATATCACATATATCGCAAGTATTTGAAGCTAAAACATATGTGTCGCATGGATTTGAAGCTAAGCCTTCTACATCACATTGATTTGCAGCTAAATCATGTGTTTCGCATGGATTTGAAGCTAACTCGTTCGTTTCGCATGCAGTTGTAGCTTAATAATGTATATCACAAGTATTTGTAGCTAAACCATTTGTTTTGCATGGATTTGAAGCTAAGCCTTCTACTTCGCATTCATTTGAAGCTAAATCATTTGTTTCGCATGGATTTGAATCTAAGTCTTGTCCTTCGAATTGATTTGAAGCTAAATCATGTGTTTCGTATGGATTTGAAGCCAAACCTTCTACATAGAATTAATTTGAAGCTAAATCATGTGTCTCGCATGGAATTGAAGCTACCTCGTTTGTTCCTACAGTATTTAAAGCTATATCACTTATATCGCAAGTATTTGAAGCTAAAACATATGTGTCGCATGGATTTGAAGCTGAACCTACTACATCGCATTGATTTGAAGCTAAATCTTGTGTATCGCATGGATTTAAAGCTAAACCTTCTACATCGCATTGGTTTGAAGCTAAATCATGTGAATCGCATGGATTTGAAGCTAACTCGTTCGTTTCACATGCAGTTGTAGCTAAATGATATATATCACAAGTATTTGTAGCTAATCCATTTGTTTTGCATGGATTTGAAGCTAAGCCTTCTACTTCGCATTCATTTGAAGCTAAATCATTTGTTTCGCATGGATTTGAATCTAAGCCTTGTCCTTCGAATTGATTTGAAGCTAAATCATGTGTTTCGTATGGATTTGATGCTAAACCTTCTACATCGAATTGATTTGAAGCTAAATCATGTGTCTCGCATGGATTTGAAGCTACCTCGTTTGTTCCTACAGTATTTAAATCTATATCACTTATATCGCAAGTATTTTAAGCTAAAACATATGTGTCGCATGGATTTGAAGCTGAACCTACTACATCGCATTGATTTGAAGCTAAATCTTGTGTATCGCATGGATTTGAAGCTAAACCTTCTACATCGCCTTGGTTTGAAGCTAAATCATGTGAATCGCATGGATTTGAAGCTAACTCGTTCGTTTCGCATGCAGTTGTAGCTTAATAATGTATATCACAAGTATTTGTAGCTAAACCATTTGTTTTGCATGGATTTGAAGCTAAGCCTTCTACATCGCATTCATTTGAAGCTAAATCATTTGTTTCGCATGGATTTGAAGCTAAGCCTTCTACATCACATTGATTTGCAGCTAAATCATGTGTTTCGCATGGATTTGAAGCTAACTTGTTCGTTTCGCATGCAGTTGTAGCTTAATAATATATATCACAAGTATTTGTAGCTAAACCATTTGTTTTGCATGGATTTGATGCTAAGCCTTCTACTTCGCATTCATTTGAAGCTAAATCATGTGTCTCGCATGGAATTGAAGCTACCTCGTTTGTTCTTACAGTATTTAAAGCTATATCACTTATATCGCAAGTATTTGAAGCTAAAACATATGTGTCGCATGGATTTGAAGCTGAACCTACTACATCGCATTGATTTGAAGCTACATCTTGTGTATCGCATGGATTTGAAGCTAAACCTTCTACATCACATTGATTTGCAGCTAAATCATGTGAATCGCATGGATTTGAAGCTAACTCGTTCGTTTCGCATGCAGTTGTAGCTAAATGATATATATCACAAGTATTTGTAGCTAATCCATTTGTTTTGCATGGATTTGAAGCTAAGCCTTCTACTTCGCATTCATTTGAAGCTAAATCATTTGTTTCGCATGGATTTGAATCTAAGCCTTGTCCTTCGAATTGATTTGAAGCTAAATCATGTGTCTCGCATGGATTTGAAGCTACCTCGTTTGTTCCAACAGTATTTAAATCTATATCACTTATATCGCAAGTATTTGAAGCTAAAACATATGTGTCGCATGGATTTGAAGCTGAACCTACTACATCGCATTGATTTGAAGCTAAATCTTGTGTATCGCATGGATTTGAAGCTAAACCTTCTACATCGCATTGGTTTGAAGCTAAATCATGTGAATCGCATGGATTTGAAGCTAACTCGTTCGTTTCGCATGCAGTTGTAGCTTAATAATGTATATCACAAGTATTTGTAGCTAAACCATTTGTTTTGCATGGATTTGAAGCTAAGCCTTCTACATCGCATTCATTTGAAGCTAAATCATTTGTTTCGCATGGATTTGAAGCTAAGCCTTCTACATCACATTGATTTGCAGCTAAATCATGTGTTTCGCATGGATTTGAAGCTAACTTGTTCGTTTCGCATGCAGTTGTAGCTTAATAATATATATCACAAGTATTTGTAGCTAAACCATTTGTTTTGCATGGATTTGAAGCTAAGCCTTGTACTTCGCATTCATTTGAAGCTAAATCATTTGTTTCGCATGGATTTGAATCTAAGCCTTGTCCTTCGAATTGATTTGAAGCTAAATCATGTGTTTCGTATGGATTTGATGCTAAACCTTCTACATCGAATTGATTTGAAGCTAAATCATGTGTCTCGCATGGATTTGAAGCTACCTCGTTTGTTCCTACAGTATTTAAATCTATATCACTTATATCGCAAGTATTTGAATCTTAAACATATGTGTCGCATGGATTTGAAGCTGAACCTACTACATCGCATTGATGTGAAGCTAAATCTTGTGTATCGCATGGATTTGAAGCTAAACCTTCTACATCGCATTGGTTTTGAAGCTAAATCATGTGAATCGCATGGATTTGAAGCTAACTCGTTCGTTTCACATGCAGTTGCAGCTAAATGATATATATCACAAGTATTTGTAGCTAAACCATTTGTTTTGCATGGATTTGAAGCTAAGCCTTCTACTTCGCATTCATTTGAAGCTAAATCATTTGTTTCGCATGGATTTGAAGCTAAGCCTTCTACATCACATTGATTTGCAGCTAAATCATGTGTTTCGCATGGATTTGAAGCCAACTCGTTCGTTTCGCATGCAGTTGTAGCTTAATAATATATATCACAAGTATTTGTAGCTAAACCATTTGTTTTGCATGGATTTGAAGCTAAGCCTTCTACTTCGCATTCATTTGAAGCTAAATCATTTGTTTCGCATGGATTTGAATCTAAGCCTTGTCCTTCGAATTGATTTGAAGCTAAATCATGTGTTTCGTATGGATTTGATGCTAAACCTTCTACATCGAATTGATTTGAAGCTAAATCATGTGTCTCGCATGGATTTGAAGCTACCTCGTTTGTTCCTACAGTATTTAAAGCTATATCACATATATCGCAAGTATTTGAAGCTAAAACATATGTGTCGCATGGATTTGAAGCTGAACCTACTACATCGCATTGATTTGAAGCTAAATCTTGTGTATCGCATGGATTTGAAGCTAAACCTTCTACATCGCATTGGTTTGAAGCTAAATCATGTGAATCGCATGGATTTGAAGCTAACTCGTTCGTTTCGCATGCAGTTGTAGCTTAATAATGTATATCACAAGTATTTGTAGCTAAACCATTTGTTTTGCATGGATTTGAAGCTAAGCCTTCTACATCGCATTCATTTGAAGCTAAATCATTTGTTTCGCATGGATTTGAAGCTAAGCCTTCTACATCACATTGATTTGCAGCTAAATCATGTGTTTCGCATGGATTTGAAGCTAACTTGTTCGTTTCGCATGCAGTTGTAGCTTAATAATATATATCACAAGTATTTGTAGCTAAACCATTTGTTTTGCATGGATTTGAAGCTAAGCCTTGTACTTCGCATTCATTTGAAGCTAAATCATTTGTTTCGCATGGATTTGAATCTAAGCCTTGTCCTTCGAATTGATTTGAAGCTAAATCATGTGTTTCGTATGGATTTGATGCTAAACCTTCTACATCGAATTGATTTGAAGCTAAATCATGTGTCTCGCATGGATTTGAAGCTACCTCGTTTGTTCCTACAGTATTTAAATCTATATCACTTATATCGCAAGTATTTGAATCTAAAACATATGTGTCGCATGGATTTGAAGCTGAACCTACTACATCGCATTGATGTGAAGCTAAATCTTGTGTATCGCATGGATTTGAAGCTAAACCTTCTACATCGCATTGGTTTGAAGCTAAATCATGTGAATCGCATGGATTTGAAGCTAACTCGTTCGTTTCACATGCAGTTGTAGCTAAATGATATATATCACAAGTATTTGTAGCTAAACCATTTGTTTTGCATGGATTTGAAGCTAAGCCTTCTACTTCGCATTCATTTGAAGCTAAATCATTTGTTTCGCATGGATTTGAAGCTAAGCCTTCTACATCACATTGATTTGCAGCTAAATCATGTGTTTCGCATGGATTTGAAGCCATCTCGTTCGTTTCGCATGCAGTTGTAGCTTAATAATATATATCACAAGTATTTGTAGCTAAACCATTTGTTTTGCATGGATTTGAAGCTAAGCCTTCTACTTCGCATTCATTTGAAGCTAAATCATTTGTTTCGCATGGATTTGAATCTAAGCCTTGTCCTTCGAATTGATTTGAAGCTAAATCATGTGTTTCGTATGGATTTGATGCTAAACCTTCTACATCGAATTGATTTGAAGCTAAATCATGTGTCTCGCATGGATTTGAAGCTACCTCGTTTGCTCCTACAGTATTTAAAGCTATATCACATATATCGCAAGTATTTGAAGCTAAAACATATGTGTCGCATGGATTTGAAGCTAAGCCTTCTACATCACATTGATTTGCAGCTAAATCATGTGTTTCGCATGGATTTGAAGCTAACTCGTTCGTTTCGCATGCAGTTGTAGCTTAATAATGTATATCACAAGTATTTGTAGCTAAACCATTTGTTTTGCATGGATTTGAAGCTAAGCCTTCTACTTCGCATTCATTTGAAGCTAAATCATTTGTTTCGCATGGATTTGAATCTAAGCCTTGTCCTTCGAATTGATTTGAAGCTAAATCATGTGTCTCGCATGGAATTGAAGCTACCTCGTTTGTTCCAACAGTATTTAAATCTATATCACTTATATCGCAAGTATTTGAAGCTAAAACATATGTGTTGCATGGATTTGAAGCTGAACCTACTACATCGCATTGATGTGAAGCTAAATCTTGTGTATCGCATGGATTTGAAGCTAAACCTTCTACATCGCATTGGTTTGAAGCTAAATCATGTGAATCGCATGGATTTGAAGCTAACTCGTTCGTTTCACATGCAGTTGTAGCTAAATGATATATATCACAAGTATTTGTAGCTAAACCATTTGTTTTGCATGGATTTGAAGCTAAGCCTTCTACTTCGCATTCATTTGAAGCTAAATCATTTGTTTCGCATGGATTTGAAGCTAAGCCTTCTACATCACATTGATTTGCAGCTAAATCATGTGTTTCGCATGGATTTGAAGCCAACTCGTTCGTTTCGCATGCAGTTGTAGCTTAATAATATATATCACAAGTATTTGTAGCTAAACCATTTGTTTTGCATGGATTTGAAGCTAAGCCTTCTACTTCGCATTCATTTGAAGCTAAATCATTTGTTTCGCATGGATTTGAATCTAAGCCTTGTCCTTCGAATTGATTTGAAGCTAAATCATGTGTTTCGTATGGATTTGATGCTAAACCTTCTACATCGAATTGATTTGAAGCTAAATCATGTGTCTCGCATGGATTTGAAGCTACCTCGTTTGTTCCTACAGTATTTAAAGCTATATCACATATATCGCAAGTATTTGAAGCTAAAACATATGTGTCGCATGGATTTGAAGCTAAGCCTTCTACATCACATTGATTTGCAGCTAAATCATGTGTTTCGCATGGATTTGAAGCTAACTCGTTCGTTTCGCATGCAGTTGTAGCTTAATAATGTATATCACAAGTATTTGTAGCTAAACCATTTGTTTTGCATGGATTTGAAGCTAAGCCTTCTACTTCGCATTCATTTGAAGCTAAATCATTTGTTTCGCATGGATTTGAATCTAAGCCTTGTCCTTCGAATTGATTTGAAGCTAAATCATGTGTTTCGTATGGATTTGAAGCCAAACCTTCTACATAGAATTAATTTGAAGCTAAATCATGTGTCTCGCATGGAATTGAAGCTACCTCGTTTGTTCCAACAGTATTTAAATCTATATCACATATATCGCAAGTATTTGAAGCTAAAACATATGTGTCGCATGGATTTGAAGCTGAACCTACTACATCGCATTGATTTGAAGCTAAATCTTGTGTATCGCATGGATTTGAAGCTAAACCTTCTACATCGCATTGGTTTGAAGCTAAATCATGTGAATCGCATGGATTTGAAGCTAACTCGTTCGTTTCGCATGCAGTTGTAGCTTAATAATGTATATCACAAGTATTTGTAGCTAAACCATTTGTTTTGCATGGATTTGAAGCTAAGCCTTGTACTTCGCATTCATTTGAAGCTAAATCATTTGTTTCGCATGGATTTGAATCTAAGCCTTGTCCTTCGAATTGATTTGAAGCTAAATCATGTGTTTCGTATGGATTTGATGCTAAACCTTCTACATCGAATTGATTTGAAGCTAAATCATGTGTCTCGCATGGATTTGAAGCTACCTCGTTTGTTCCTACAGTATTTAAATCTATATCACTTATATCGCAAGTATTTGAATCTTAAACATATGTGTCGCATGGATTTGAAGCTGAACCTACTACATCGCATTGATGTGAAGCTAAATCTTGTGTATCGCATGGATTTGAAGCTAAACCTTCTACATCGCATTGGTTTTGAAGCTAAATCATGTGAATCGCATGGATTTGAAGCTAACTCGTTCGTTTCACATGCAGTTGCAGCTAAATGATATATATCACAAGTATTTGTAGCTAAACCATTTGTTTTGCATGGATTTGAAGCTAAGCCTTCTACTTCGCATTCATTTGAAGCTAAATCATTTGTTTCGCATGGATTTGAAGCTAAGCCTTCTACATCACATTGATTTGCAGCTAAATCATGTGTTTCGCATGGATTTGAAGCCATCTCGTTCGTTTCGCATGCAGTTGTAGCTTAATAATATATATCACAAGTATTTGTAGCTAAACCATTTGTTTTGCATGGATTTGAAGCTAAGCCTTCTACTTCGCATTCATTTGAAGCTAAATCATTTGTTTCGCATGGATTTGAATCTAAGCCTTGTCCTTCGAATTGATTTGAAGCTAAATCATGTGTTTCGTATGGATTTGATGCTAAACCTTCTACATCGAATTGATTTGAAGCTAAATCATGTGTCTCGCATGGATTTGAAGCTACCTCGTTTGTTCCTACAGTATTTAAAGCTATATCACATATATCGCAAGTATTTGAAGCTAAAACATATGTGTCGCATGGATTTGAAGCTAAGCCTTCTACATCACATTGATTTGCAGCTAAATCATGTGTTTCGCATGGATTTGAAGCTAACTCGTTCGTTTCGCATGCAGTTGTAGCTTAATAATGTATATCACAAGTATTTGTAGCTAAACCATTTGTTTTGCATGGATTTGAAGCTAAGCCTTCTACTTCGCATTCATTTGAAGCTAAATCATTTGTTTCGCATGGATTTGAATCTAAGCCTTGTCCTTCGAATTGATTTGAAGCTAAATCATGTGTCTCGCATGGAATTGAAGCTACCTCGTTTGTTCCAACAGTATTTAAATCTATATCACTTATATCGCAAGTATTTGAAGCTAAAACATATGTGTTGCATGGGTTTGAAGCTGAACCTACTACATCGCATTGATGTGAAGCTAAATCTTGTGTATCGCATGGATTTGAAGCTAAACCTTCTACATCGCATTGGTTTGAAGCTAAATCATGTGAATCGCATGGATTTGAAGCTAACTCGTTCGTTTCACATGCAGTTGTAGCTAAATGATATATATCACAAGTATTTGTAGCTAAACCATTTGTTTTGCATGGATTTGAAGCTAAGCCTTCTACTTCGCATTCATTTGAAGCTAAATCATTTGTTTCGCATGGATTTGAAGCTAAGCCTTCTACATCACATTGATTTGCAGCTAAATCATGTGTTTCGCATGGATTTGAAGCCATCTCGTTCGTTTCGCATGCAGTTGTAGCTTAATAATATATATCACAAGTATTTGTAGCTAAACCATTTGTTTTGCATGGATTTGAAGCTAAGCCTTCTACTTCGCATTCATTTGAAGCTAAATCATTTGTTTCGCATGGATTTGAATCTAAGCCTTGTCCTTCGAATTGATTTGAAGCTAAATCATGTGTTTCGTATGGATTTGATGCTAAACCTTCTACATCGAATTGATTTGAAGCTAAATCATGTGTCTCGCATGGATTTGAAGCTACCTCGTTTGTTCCTACAGTATTTAAAGCTATATCACATATATCGCAAGTATTTGAAGCTAAAACATATGTGTCGCATGGATTTGAAGCTAAGCCTTCTACATCACATTGATTTGCAGCTAAATCATGTGTTTCGCATGGATTTGAAGCTAACTCGTTCGTTTCGCATGCAGTTGTAGCTTAATAATGTATATCACAAGTATTTGTAGCTAAACCATTTGTTTTGCATGGATTTGAAGCTAAGCCTTCTACTTCGCATTCATTTGAAGCTAAATCATTTGTTTCGCATGGATTTGAATCTAAGCCTTGTCCTTCGAATTGATTTGAAGCTAAATCATGTGTTTCGTATGGATTTGAAGCCAAACCTTCTACATAGAATTAATTTGAAGCTAAATCATGTGTCTCGCATGGAATTGAAGCTACCTCGTTTGTTCCAACAGTATTTAAATCTATATCACTTATATCGCAAGTATTTGAAGCTAAAACATATGTGTCGCATGGATTTGAAGCTGAACCTACTACATCGCATTGATTTGAAGCTAAATCTTGTGTATCGCATGGATTTGAAGCTAAACCTTCTACATCGCATTGGTTTGAAGCTAAATCATGTGAATCGCATGGATTTGAAGCTAACTCGTTCGTTTCGCATGCAGTTGTAGCTTAATAATGTATATCACAAGTATTTGTAGCTAAACCATTTGTTTTGCATGGATTTGAAGCTAAGCCTTGTACTTCGCATTCATTTGAAGCTAAATCATTTGTTTCGCATGGATTTGAATCTAAGCCTTGTCCTTCGAATTGATTTGAAGCTAAATCATGTGTTTCGTATGGATTTGATGCTAAACCTTCTACATCGAATTGATTTGAAGCTAAATCATGTGTCTCGCATGGATTTGAAGCTACCTCGTTTGTTCCTACAGTATTTAAATCTATATCACTTATATCGCAAGTATTTGAATCTAAAACATATGTGTCGCATGGATTTGAAGCTGAACCTACTACATCGCATTGATGTGAAGCTAACTCTTGTGTATCGCATGGATTTGAAGCTAAACCTTCTACATCGCATTGGTTTGAAGCTAAATCATGTGAATCGCATGGATTTGAAGCTAACTCGTTCGTTTCGCATGCAGTTGTAGCTTAATAATGTTTATCACAAGTATTTGTAGCTAAACCATTTGTTTTGCATGGATTTGAAGCTAAGCCTTCTACATCGCATTCATTTGAAGCTAAATCATTTGTTTCGCATGGATTTGAACCTAAGCCATGTCCTTCGAATTGATTTGAAGCTAAATCATGTGTTTCGTATGGATTTGAAGCTAAACCTTCTACATCGAATTGATTTGAAGCTAAATCGTGTGTCTCGCATGGAATTGAAGCTACCTCGTTTGTTCCTACAGTATTTAAAGCTATATCACTTATATCGCAAGTATTTGAAGCTAAAACATATGTGTCGCATGGATTTGAAGCTGAACCTACTACATCGCATTGATTTGAAGCTAAATCTTGTGTATCGCATGGATTTGAAGCTAAACCTTCTACATCGCATTGGTTTGAAGCTAAATCATGTGAATCGCATGGATTTGAAGCTATCTCGTTCGTTTCACATGCAGTTGTAGCTAAATGATATATATCACAAGTATTTGTAGCTAAACCATTTGTTTTGCATGGATTTGTAGCTAAGCCTTCTACTTCGCATTCATTTGAAGCTAAATCATTTGTTTCGCATGGATTTGAATCTAAGCCTTGTCCTTCGAATTGATTTGAAGCTAAATCATGTGTTTCGTATGGATTTGAAGCCAAACCTTCTACATAGAATTAATTTGAAGCTAAATCATGTGTCTCGCATGGAATTGAAGCTACCTCGTTTGTTCCAACAGTATTTAAATCTATATCACTTATATCGCAAGTATTTGAAGCTAAAACATATGTGTCGCATGGATTTGAAGCTGAACCTACTACATCGCATTGATTTGAAGCTAAATCTTGTGTATCGCATGGATTTGAAGCTAAACCTTCTACATCGCATTGGTTTGAAGCTAAATCATGTGAATCGCATGGATTTGAAGCTAACTCGTTCGTTTCGCATGCAGTTGTAGCTTAATAATGTATATCACAAGTATTTGTAGCTAAACCATTTGTTTTGCATGGATTTGAAGCTAAGCCTTGTACTTCGCATTCATTTGAAGCTAAATCATTTGTTTCGCATGGATTTGAATCTAAGCCTTGTCCTTCGAATTGATTTGAAGCTAAATCATGTGTTTCGTATGGATTTGATGCTAAACCTTCTACATCGAATTGATTTGAAGCTAAATCATGTCTCTCGCATGGATTTGAAGCTACCTCGTTTGTTCCTACAGTATTTAAATCTATATCACTTATATCGCAAGTATTTGAATCTAAAACATATGTGTCGCATGGATTTGGAGCTGAACCTACTACATCGCATTGATGTGAAGCTAAATCTTGTGTATCGCATGGATTTGAAGCTAAACCTTCTACATCGCATTGGTTTGAAGCTAAATCATGTGAATCGCATGGATTTGAAGCTAACTCGTTCGTTTCGCATGCAGTTGTAGCTTAATAATGTTTATCACAAGTATTTGTAGCTAAACCATTTGTTTTGCATGGATTTGAAGCTAAGCCTTCTACATCGCATTCATTTGAAGCTAAATCATTTGTTTCGCATGGATTTGAACCTAAGCCATGTCCTTCGAATTGATTTGAAGCTAAATCATGTGTTTCGTATGGATTTGAAGCTAAACCTTCTACATCGAATTGATTTGAAGCTAAATCGTGTGTCTCGCATGGAATTGAAGCTACCTCGTTTGTTCCTACAGTTTTTAAAGCTATATCACTTATATCGCAAGTATTTGAAGCTAAAACATATGTGTCGCATGGATTTGAAGCTGAACCTACTACATCGCATTGATTTGAAGCTAAATCTTGTGTATCGCATGGATTTGAAGCTAAACCTTCTACATCGCATTGGTTTGAAGCTAAATCATGTGAATCGCATGGATTTGAAGCTAACTCGTTCGTTTCACATGCAGTTGTAGCTAAATGATATATATCACAAGTATTTGTAGCTAAACCATTTGTTTTGCATGGATTTGTAGCTAAGCCTTCTACTTCGCATTCATTTGAAGCTAAATCATTTGTTTCGCATGGATTTGAAGCTAAGCCTTCTACATCACATTGATTTGCAGCTAAATCATGTGTTTCGCATGGATTTGAAGCCAACTCGTTCGTTTCGCATGCAGTTGTAGCTTAATAATATATATCACAAGTATTTGTAGCTAAACCATTTGTTTTGCATGGATTTGAAGCTAAGCCTTCTACTTCGCATTCATTTGAAGCTAAATCATTTGTTTCGCATGGATTTGAATCTAAGCCTTGTCCTTCGAATTGATTTGAAGCTAAATCATGTGTTTCGTATGGATTTGATGCTAAACCTTCTACATCGAATTGATTTGAAGCTAAATCATGTGTCTCGCATGGATTTGAAGCTACCTCGTTTGTTCCTACAGTATTTAAATCTATATCACTTATATCGCAAGTATTTGAAGCTAAAACATATGTGTCGCATGGATTTGAAGCTGAACCTACTACATCGCATTGATTTGAAGCTAAATCTTGTGTATCGCATGGATTTGAAGCTAAACCTTCTACATCGCATTGGTTTGAAGCTAAATCATGTGAATCGCATGGATTTGAAGCTAACTCGTTCGTTTCGCATGCAGTTGTAGCTTAATAATGTATATCACAAGTATTTGTAGCTAAACCATTTGTTTTGCATGGATTTGAAGCTAAGCCTTCTACATCGCATTCATTTGAAGCTAAATCATTTGTTTCGCATGGATTTGAATCTAAGCCATGTCCTTCGAATTGATTTGAAGCTAAATCATGTGTTTCGTATGGATTTGAAGCTAAACCTTCTACATCGAATTGATTTGAAGCTAAATCGTGTGTCTCGCATGGAATTGAAGCTACCTCGTTTGTTCCTACAGTATTTAAAGCTATATCACATATATCGCAAGTATTTGAAGCTAAAACATATGTGTCGCATGGATTTGAAGCTAAGCCTTCTACATCACATTGATTTGCAGCTAAATCATGTGTTTCGCATGGATTTGAAGCTAACTCGTTCGTTTCGCATGCAGTTGTAGCTTAATAATGTATATCACAAGTATTTGTAGCTAAACCATTTGTTTTGCATGGATTTGAAGCTAAGCCTTCTACTTCGCATTCATTTGAAGCTAAATCATTTGTTTCGCATGGATTTGAATCTAAGCCTTGTCCTTCGAATTGATTTGAAGCTAAATCATGTGTTTCTTATGGATTTGATGCTAAACCTTCTACATCGAATTGATTTGAAGCTAAATCATGTGTCTCGCATGGATTTGAAGCTACCTCGTTTGTTCCTACAGTATTTAAATCTATATCGCTTATATCGCAAGTATTTGAAGCTAAAACATATGTGTCGCATGGATTTGAAGCTGAACCTACTACATCGCATTGATTTGAAGCTAAATTTTGTGTATCGCATGGATTTGAAGCTAAACCATCTACATCGCAATGGTTTGAAGCTAAATCATGTGAATCGCATGGATTTGAAGCTAACTCGTTCGTTTCACATGCAGTTGTAGCTAAATGATATATATCACAAGTATTTGTAGCTAAACCATTTGTTTTGCATGGATTTGAAGCTAAGCCCTCTACTTCGCATTCATTTGAAGCTAAATCATTTGTTTCGCATGGATTTGAAGCTAAGCCTTCTACATCACATTGATTTGCAGCGAAATCATGTGTTTCGCATGGATTTGAAGCTAACTCGTTCGTTTCGCATGCAGTTGTAGCTTAATAATGTATATCACAAGTATTTGTAGCTAAACCATTTGTTTTGCATGGATTTGAAGCTAAGCCTTCTACATCGCATTCAATTGAAGCTAAATCATTTGTTTCGCTTGGATTTGAATCTAAGCCATGTCCTTCGAATTGATTTGAAGCTAAATCATGTGTTTCGTATGGATTTGAAGCTAAACCTTCTACATCGAATTGATTTGAAGCTAAATCATGTGTCTCGCATGGAATTGAAGCTACCTCGTTTGTTCCTACAGTATTTAAAGCTATATCACTTATATCGCAAGTATTTGAAGCTAAAACATATGTGCCGCATGGATTTGAAGCTGAACCTACTACATCGCATTGATTTGAAGCTAAATCTTGTGTATCGCATGGATTTGAAGCTAAACCTTCTACATCGCATTGGTTTGAAGCTAAATCACGTGAATCGCATGGATTTGAAGCTACCTCGTTTGTTCCTACAGTATTTAAATCTATATCACTTATATCGCAAGTATTTGAAGCTAAAACATATGTGTCGCATGGATTTGAAGCTGAACCTACTACATCGCATTGATGTGAAGCTAAATCTTGTGTATCGCATGGATTTGAAGCTAAACCTTCTACATCGCATTGGTTTGAAGCTAAATCATGTGAATCGCATGGATTTGAAGCTAACTCGTTCGTTTCGCATGCAGTTGTAGCTTAATAATGTATATCACAAGTATTTGTAGCTAAACCATTTGTTTTGCATTGATTTGAAGCTAAGCCTTCTACATCGCATTCATTTGAAGCTAAATCATTTGTTTCGCATGGATTTGAATCTAAGCCATGTCCTTCGAATTGATATGAAGCTAAATCATGTGTTTCGTATGGATTTGAAGCTAAACCTTCTACATCGAATTGATTTGAAGCCAAATCATGTGTCTCGCATGGAATTGAAGCTACCTCGTTTGTTCCTACAGTATTTAAAGCTATATCACTTATATCGCAAGTATTTGAAGCTAAAACATATGTGTCGCATGGATTTGAAGCTGAACCTACTACATCGCATTGATTTGAAGCTAAATCTTGTGTATCGCATGGATTTGAAGCTAAGTCGTTCGTTTCGCATGCAGTTGTAGCTTAATAATGTATATCACAAGTATTTGTAGCTAAACCATTTGTTTTGCATTGATTTGAAGCTAAGCCTTCTACATCGCATTCATTTGAAGCTAAATCATTTGTTTCGCATGGATTTGAATCTAAGCCATGTCCTTCGAATTGATATGAAGCTAAATCATGTGTTTCGTATGGATTTGAAGCTAAACCTTCTACATCGAATTGATTTGAAGCCAAATCATGTGTCTCGCATGGAATTGAAGCTACCTCGTTTGTTCCTACAGTATTTAAAGCTATATCACTTATATCGCAAGTATTTGAAGCTAAAACATATGTGTCGCATGGATTTGAAGCTGAACCTACTACATCGCATTGATTTGAAGCTAAATCTTGTGTATCGCATGGATTTGAAGCTAAGTCGTTCGTTTCGCATGCAGTTGTAGCTTAATAATGTATATCACAAGTATTTGTAGCTAAACCATTTGTTTTGCATGGATTTGAAGCTAAGCCTTCTACTTCGCATTCATTTGAAGCTAAATCATTTGTTTCGCATGGATTTGAAGCTAAACCTTCTACATCACATTGATTTGCAGCTAAATCATGTGTTTCGCATGGATTTGAAGCTAACTCGTTCGTTTCGCATGCAGTTGTGGCTTAATAATGTATATCACAAGTATTTGTAGCTAAACCATTTGTTTTGCATGGATTTGAAGCTAAGCCTTCTACTTCGCATTCATTTGAAGCTAAATCATTTGTTTCGCATGGATTTGAAGCTAAGCCTTCTACATCACATTGATTTGCTGCTAAATCATGTGTTTCGCATGGATTTGAAGCTAACTCGTTCGTTTCGCATGCAGTTGTAGCTTAATAATGTATATCACAAGTATTTGTACCTAAACCATTTGTTTTGCATGGATTTGAAGCTAAGCCTTCTACTTCGCATTCATTTGAAGCTAAATCATTTGTTTCGTATGGATTTGCAGCTAAGCCTTCTACATCACATTGATTTGCAGCTAAATCATGTGTTTCTCATGGATTTGGAGCTAACTCGTTCGTTTCGCATGCAGTTGTAGCTTAATAATGTATATCACAAGTATTTGTAGCTAAACCATTTGTTTTGCATGGATTTGAAGCTAAGCCTTCTACTTCGCATTCATATGAAGCTAAATCATTTGTTTCGCATGGATTTGAATCTAAGCCTTGTCCTTCGAATTGATTTGAAGCTAAATCATGTGTTTCGTATGGATTTGAAGCCAAATCTTCTACATCGAATAAATTTGAAGCTAACTCGTGTGTCTCGAATGGAATTGAAGCTAACTCGTTTGTTCCTACAGTATTTAAAGCTATATCACTTATATCGCAAGTATTTGAAGCTAAAACATATGTGTCGCATGGATTTGAAGCTGAACCTACTACATCGCATTGATTTGAAGCTAAATCTTGTGTATCGCATGGATTTGAAGCTAAACCTTCTACATCGCATTGGTTTGAAGCTAAATCAAGTGAATCGCATGGATTTGAAGCTAACTCGTTCGTTTCACATGCACTTGTAACTAAATGATATATATATCACAAGTATTTGTAGCTAAACCATTTGTTTTGCATGGATTTGAAGCTAAGCCTTCTACTTCGCATTCATTTGAAGCTAAATCATTTGTTTCGCATGGATTTGAAGCTAAGCCTTCTACATCACATTGATTTGCAGCTAAATCATGTGTTTCGCATGGATTTGAAGCTAACTCGTTTGTTCCTACAGTATTTAAAGCTATATCACTTATATCGCAAGTATTTGAAGCTAAAACATATGTGTCGCATGGATTTGAAGCTGAACCTACTACATCGCATTGATTTGAAGCTAAATCTTGTGTATCGCATGGATTTGAAGCTAAACCTTCTACATCGCATTGGTTTGAAGCTAAATCATGTGAATCGCATGGATTTGAAGCTAACTCGTTCGTTTCACATGCAGTTGTAGCTAAATGATATATATCACAAGTATTTGTAGCTAAACCATTTGTTTTGCATGGATTTGAAGCTAAGCCTTCTACTTCGCATTCATTTGAAGCTAAATCATTTGTTTCCCATGGATTTGAAGCTAAGCCTTCTATTGGTTTGGCAACTAAGTAATTGCCGATTTCAGTTATAGATGTCTCTCACTCCCATTTTTATGATATCCGTAAATGTTATATTATAAAATTATTATTATTATTATTATGTTATTTTTTATTATCAGTGAATGTTAGCAACTGGACAAATTGAATGCAGCGGTCAAGGGAAAGCGACCAGAATTGGTCGATCGTAAAGGTGTCATTTTCCAGCAGGACAATGCTAGGCCGCACACGTCTTTGTCCACTCGGCAAAAATTGATGGACATTGGTTGGGAATCGATGTTACACCCACCATATTGCCCTGATCTTGCGCCATCGGATTACCACTTATTTCGATCCCTGGACAACTCCCTTCGTGGTAAAACTTTTAACGATGACGACGCTGTAAAATCTCACTTAACTCAGTTTTTGGCCGAAAACGATCAGACTTTCTACGAGCGTGGAATTTTCAAGTTGTCAGAGAGATGGCAAAAGGTCATCGAACAAAATGGAAAATACATTACAGATTAAACTTCATGCCAAGTAAAAAAAAATTTTTATTTCATTGAACAAATCGGCAATTACTTAGTTGCCAACCCAATACATCACATTGATTTGCTGCTAAATCATGTTTTTCGCATGGATTTGAAGCTAACTCGTTCGTTTCGCATGCAGTTGTAGCTTAATAATGTATATCACAATTATTTGTACCTAAACCACTTGTTTTGCATGGATTTGAAGCTAAGCCTTCTACTTCGCATTCATTTGAAGCTAAATCATTTGTTTCGCATGGATTTGAATCTAAGCCTTGTCCTTCGAATTGATTTGAAGCTAAATCATGTGTCTCGCATGGAATTGAAGCTACCTCGTTTGTTCCTACAGTATTTAAAGCTATATCACTTATATCGGAAGTATTTGAAGCTAAAACATATGTGTCGCATGGATTTGAAGCTGAACCTACTACATCGCATTGATTTGAAGCTAAATCTTGTGTATCGCATGGATTTGAAGCTAAGTCGTTCGTTTCGCATGCAGTTGTAGCTTAATAATGTATATCACAAGTATTTGTAGCTAAACCATTTGTTTTGCATGGATTTGAAGCTAAGCCTTCTACTTCGCATTCATTTGAAGCTAAATCATTTGTTTCGCATGGATTTGAAGCTAAGCCTTCTACATCACATTGATTTGCAGCTAAATCATGTGTTTCGCATGGATTTGAAGCTAACTCGATCGTTTCGCATGCAGTTGTAGCTTAATAATGTTTATCACAAGTATTTGTAGCTAAACCATTTGTTTTGCATGGATTTGAAGCTAAGCCTTCTACTTCGCATTCATTTGAAGCTAAATCATTTGTTTCGCATGGATTTGAAGCTAAACCTTCTTCATTGCATTGATTTGCAGCTAAATCATGTGTTTCGCATGGATTTGAAGCTAACTCGTTCGTTTCGCATGCAGTTGTAGCTTAATAATGTATATCACAAGTATTTGTAGCTAAACCATTTGTTTTTCATGGATTTGAAGCTAAGCCTTCTACTTCGCATTCATTTGAAGCTAAATCATGTGTCTCGCATGGAATTGAAGCTACCTCGTTTGTTCCTACAGTAATTAAAGCTATATCACTTATATCGCAAGTATTTGAAGCTAAAACATATGTGCCGCACGGATTTGAAGCTGAACCTACTACATCGCATTGATTTGAAGCTAAATCTTGTGTATCGCATGGATTTGAAGCTAAACCCTCTACTTCGCATTCATTTGAAGCTAAATCATTTGTTTCGCATGGATTTGAAGCTAAGCCTTCTACATCACATTGATTTGCAGCGAAATCATGTGTTTCGCATGGATTTGAAGCTAACTCGTTCGTTTCGCATGCAGTTGTAGCTTAATAATGTATATCACAAGTATTTGTAGCTAAATCATTTGTTTTGCATGGATTTGAAGCTAAGCCTTCTACTGCGCATTCATTTGAAGCTAAATCATTTGTTTCGCATGGATTTGAATCTAAGCCTTGTCCTTCGAATTGATTTGAAGCTAAATCATGTGTTTCGTATGGATTTGATGCTAAACCTTCTACATCGAATTGATTTGAAGTTAAATCATGTGTCTCGCATGGATTTGAAGCTACCTCGTTTGTTCCTACAGTATTTAAATCTATATCACTTATATCGCAAGTATTTGAAGCTAAAACATATGTGTCGCATGGATTTGAAGCTGAACCTACTACATCGCATTGATTTGAAGCTAAATCTTGTGTATCGCATGGATTTGAAGCTAAACCTTCTACATCGCATTGGTTTGAAGCTAAATCATGTGAATCGCATGGATTTGAAGCTAACTCGTTCGCTTCGCATGCAGTTGTAGCTTAATAATGTATATCGCAAGTATTTGTAGCTAAACCATTTGTTTTGCATGGATTTGAAGCTAAGCCTTCTACTTCGCATTCATTTGAAGCTAAATCATTTGTTTCGCATGGATTTGAAGCTAAGCCTTCTACATCACATTGATTTGCAGCTAAATCATGCGTTTCGCATGGATTTGAAGCGAACTCGTTCGATTAGCATGCAGGTGTAGCTTAATAATGTATATCACAAGTATTTGTAGCTAAACCATTTGTTTTGCATGGATTTGAAGCTAAGCCTTCTACTTCGCATTCATTTGAAGCTAAATCATGTGTCTCGCATGGAATTGAAGCTACCTCGTTTGTTCCCACAGTATTTAAAGCTATATCATTTATATCGCAAGTATTTGAAGCTAAAACATATGTGTCGCATGGATTTGAAGCTGAACCTACTACATCGCATTGATTTGAAGCTAAATCTTGTGTATCGCATGGATTTGAAGCTAAACCTTCTACATCGCATTGGTTTGAAGCTAAATCATGTGAATCGCATGGATTTGAAGCTAGCTCGTTCGCTTCGCATGCAGTTGTAGCTAAATGATATATATCACTAGTATTTGTAGCTAAACCATTTGTTTTGCATGGATTTGAAGCTAAGCCCTCTACTTCGCATTCATTTGAAGCTAAATCATTTGTTTCGCATGGATTAGAAGCTAAGCCTTCTACATCACATTGATTTGCATCGAAATCATGTGTTTCGCATGGATTTGAAGCTAACTCGTTCGTTTCGCATGCAGTTGTAGCTTAATAATGTATATCACAAGTATTTGTAGCTAAATCATTTGTTTTGCATGGATTTGAAGCTAAGCCTTCTACTTCGCATTCATTTGAAGCTAAATCATTTGTTTCGCATGGATTTGAATCTAAGCCTTGTCCTTCGAATTGATTTGAAGCTAAATCATGTGTTTCGTATGGATTTGATGCTAAACCTTCTACATCGAATTGATTTGAAGCTAAATCATGTGTCTCGCATGGATTTGAAGCTACCTCGTTTGTTCCTACAGTATTTAAAGCTATATCACTTATATCGCAAGTATTTGAAGTTAAAACATATGTGTCGCATGGATTTGAAGCTGAACCTACTACATCGCATTGATTTGAAGCTAAATCTTGTGTATCGCATGGATTTGTAGCTAAACCTTCCACATCGCATTGGTTTGAAGCTAAATCATGTGAATCGCATGGATTTGAAGCTAACTCGTTCGTTTCGCATGCAGTTGTAGCTAAATGATATATATCACAAGTATTTGTAGCTAAACCATTTGTTTTGCATGGATTTGAAACTAAGCCTTCTACTTCGCATTCGTTTGAAGCTAAATCATTTGTTTCGCATGGATTTGAAGCTGAACCTACTACATCGCATTGATTTGAAGCTAAATCTTGTGTATCGCATGGATTTGTAGCTAAACCTTCCACATCGCATTGGTTTGAAGCTAAATCATGTGAATCGCATGGATTTGAAGCTAACTCGTTCGTTTCGCATGCAGTTGTAGCTAAATGATATATATCACAAGTATTTGTAGCTAAACCATTTGTTTTGCATGGATTTGAAACTAAGCCTTCTACTTCGCATTCGTTTGAAGCTATATCATTTGTTTCGCATGGATTTGAAGCTAAGCCTTCTACATCACATTGATTTGCAGCTAAATCATGTGTTTCGCATGGATTTGAAGCTAACTCGTTCGTTTCGCATGCAGTTGTAGCTTAATAATGTTTATCACAAGTATTTGTAGCTAAACCATTTGTTTTGCATGGATATGAAGCTAAGCCTTCTACTTCGCATTCATTTGAAGATAAATCATTTGTTTCGCATGGATTTGAATCTAAGCCTTGTCCTTCGAATTGATTTGAAGCTAAATCATGTGTTTCGTATGGATTTGAAGCCAAAGCTTCTACATCGAATTGATTTGAAGCTAAATCATGTTTCTCGCATGGAATTGAAGCTACCTCGTTTGTTCCTACAGTATTTAAAGCTATATCACTTATATCGCAAGTATTTGAAGCTAAAACATATGTGTCGCATGGATTTGAAGCTGAACCTACTACATCGCATTGATTTGAAGCTAAATCTTGTGTATCGCATGGATTTGAAGCTAAACTTTCTACATCGCATTGGTTTGAAGCTAAATCATGTGAATCGCATGGATTTGAAGCTAACTCGTTCGTTTCGCACGCAGTTGTACCTTAATAATGTATATCACAAGTATTTGTAGCTAAACCATTTGTTTTGCATGGGTTTGAAGCTAAGCCTTCTACTTCGCATTCATTTGAAGCTAAATCATTTGTTTCGCATGGATTTGAAGATAAGCCTTCTACATCACATTGATTTGCAGCTAAATCATGTGTTTCGCATGGATTTGAAGCCAACTCGTTCGTTTCGCATGCAGTTGTAGCTTAATAATGTATATCACAAGTATTTGTAGCTAAACCATTTGTTTTGCATGGATTTGAAGCTAAGCCTTCTACTTCGCATTCATTTGAAGCTAAATCATTTGTTTCGCATGGATTTGAATCTAAGCCTTGTCCTTCGAATTGATTTGAAGCTAAATCATGTGTTTCGTATGGATTTGATGCTAAACCTTCTACATCGAATTGATTTGAAGCTAAATCATGTGTCTCGCATGGATTTGAAGCTACCTCGTTTGGTCCTACAGTATTTAAAGCTATATCACTTATATCGCAAGTATTTGAAGCTAAAACATATGTGTCGCATGGATTTGAAGCTGAACCTACTACATCGCATTGATTTGAAGCTAAATCTTGTGTATCGCATGGATTTGTAGCTAAACCTTCCACATCGCATTGGTTTGAAGCTAAATCATGTGAATCGCATGGATTTGAAGCTAACTCGTTCGTTTCGCATGCAGTTGTAGCTAAATGATATATATCACAAGTATTTGTAGCTAAACCATTTGTTTTGCATGGATTTGAAACTAAGCCTTCTACTTCGCATTCGTTTGAAGCTAAATCATTTGTTTCGCATGGATTTGAAGCTGAACCTACTACATCGCATTGATTTGAAGCTAAATCTTGTGTATCGCATGGATTTGTAGCTAAACCTTCCACATCGCATTGGTTTGAAGCTAAATCATGTGAATCGCATGGATTTGAAGCTAACTCGTTCGTTTCGCATGCAGTTGTAGCGAAATGATATATATCACAAGTATTTGTAGCTAAACCATTTGTTTTGCATGGATTTGAAGCTAAGCCTTCTACATCACATTGATTTGCAGCTAAATCATGTGTTTCGCATGGATTTGAAGCTAACTCGTTCGTTTCGCATGCAGTTGTAGCTTAATAATGTTTATCACAAGTATTTGTAGCTAAACCATTTGTTTTGCATGGATTTGAAGCTAAGCCTTCTACTTCGCATTCATTTGAAGATAAATCATTTGTTTCGCATGGATTTGAATCTAAGCCTTGTCCTTCGAATTGATTTGAAGCTAAATCATGTGTTTCGTATGGATTTGAAGCCAAAGCTTCTACATCGAATTGATTTGAAGCTAAATCATGTTTCTCGCATGGAATTGAAGCTACCTCGTTTGTTCCTACAGTATTTAAAGCTATATCACTTATATCGCAAGTATTTGAAGCTAAAACATATGTGTCGCATGGATTTGAAGCTGAACCTACTACATCGCATTGATTTGAAGCTAAATCTTGTGTATCGCATGGATTTGAAGCTAAACTTTCTACATCGCATTGGTTTGAAGCTAAATCATGTGAATCGCATGGATTTGAAGCTAACTCGTTCGTTTCGCACGCAGTTGTAGCTTAATAATGTATATCACAAGTATTTGTAGCTAAACCATTTGTTTTGCATGGATTTGAAGCTAAGCCTTCTACTTCGCATTCATTTGAAGCTAAATCATTTGTTTCGCATGGATTTGAAGATAAGCCTTCTACATCACATTGATTTGCAGCTAAATCATGTGTTTCGCATGGATTTGAAGCCAACTCGTTCGTTTCGCATGCAGTTGTAGCTTAATAATGTATATCACAAGTATTTGTAGCTAAACCATTTGTTTTGCATGGATTTGAAGCTAAGCCTTCTACTTCGCATTCATTTGAAGCTAAATCATTTGTTTCGCATGGATTTGAATCTAAGCCTTGTCCTTCGAATTGATTTGAAGCTAAATCATGTGTTTCGTATGGATTTGAAGCCAAACCTTCTACATCGAATTGATTTGAAGCTAAATCATGTGTTTTGCATGGAATTGAAGCTACCTCGTTTGTTCCTACAGTATTTAAAGCTATATCACTTATATCGCAAGTATTTGAAGCTAAAACATATGTGTCGCATGGATTTGAAGCTGAACCTACTACATCGCATTGATTTGAAGCTAAATCTTGTGTCTCGCATGGATTTGAAGCTACCTCGTTTGTTCCTACAGTATTTAAAGCTATATCACTTATATCGCAAGTATTTGAAGCTAAAACATATGTGTCGCATGGATTTGAAGCTGAACCTACTACATCGCATTGATTTGAAGCTAAATCTTGTGTATCGCATGGATTTGAAGCTAAACCTTCTACATCGCATTGGTTTGAAGCTAAATCATGTGAATCGCATGGATTTGAAGCTAACTCGTTCGTTTCACATGCAGTTGTAGCTAAATGATATATATCACAAGTATTTGTAGCTAAACCATTTGTTTTGCATGGATTTGAAGCTAAGCCTTCTACTTCGCATTCATTTGAAGCTAAATCATTTGTTTCCCATGGATTTGAAGCTAAGCCTTCTATTGGTTTGGCAACTAAGTAATTGCCGATTTCAGTTATAGATGTCTCTCACTCCCATTTTTATGATATCCGTAAATGTTATATTATAAAATTATTATTATTATTATTATGTTATTTTTTATTATCAGTGAATGTTAGCAACTGGACAAATTGAATGCAGCGGTCAAGGGAAAGCGACCAGAATTGGTCGATCGTAAAGGTGTCATTTTCCAGCAGGACAATGCTAGGCCGCACACGTCTTTGTCCACTCGGCAAAAATTGATGGACATTGGTTGGGAATCGATGTTACACCCACCATATTGCCCTGATCTTGCGCCATCGGATTACCACTTATTTCGATCCCTGGACAACTCCCTTCGTGGTAAAACTTTTAACGATGACGACGCTGTAAAATCTCACTTAACTCAGTTTTTGGCCGAAAACGATCAGACTTTCTACGAGCGTGGAATTTTCAAGTTGTCAGAGAGATGGCAAAAGGTCATCGAACAAAATGGAAAATACATTACAGATTAAACTTCATGCCAAGTAAAAAAAAATTTTTATTTCATTGAACAAATCGGCAATTACTTAGTTGCCAACCCAATACATCACATTGATTTGCTGCTAAATCATGTTTTTCGCATGGATTTGAAGCTAACTCGTTCGTTTCGCATGCAGTTGTAGCTTAATAATGTATATCACAATTATTTGTACCTAAACCACTTGTTTTGCATGGATTTGAAGCTAAGCCTTCTACTTCGCATTCATTTGAAGCTAAATCATTTGTTTCGCATGAATTTGAAGCTAAGCCTTCTACATCACATTGATTTGCAGCTAAATCATGTGTTTCGCATGGATTTGAAGCTAACTCGTTCGTTTCGCATGCAGTTGTAGCTTAATAATGTATATCACAAGTATTTGCAGCTAAACCATTTGTTTTGCATGGATTTGAAGCTAAGCCTTCTACTTCGCATTCATTTGAAGCTAAATCATTTGTTTCGCATGGATTTGAAGCAAAACCTTCTTCATTGCATTGATTTGCAGCTAAATCATGTGTTTCGCATGGATTTGAAGCTAACTCGATCGTTTCGCATGCAGTTGTAGCTTAATAATGTTTATCACAAGTATTTGTAGCTAAACCATTTGTTTTGCATGGATTTGAAGCTAAGCCTTCTACTTCGCATTCATTTGAAGCTAAATCATTTGTTTCGCATGGATTTGAAGCTAAACCTTCTTCATTGCATTGATTTGCAGCTAAATCATGTGTTTCGCATGGATTTGAAACTAACTCGTTCGTTTCGCATGCAGTTGTAGCTTAATAATGTATATCACAAGTATTTGTAGCTAAACCATTTGTTTTTCATGGATTTGAAGCTAAGCCTTCTACTTCGCATTCATTTGAAGCTAAATCATGTGTCTCGCATGGAATTGAAGCTACCTCGTTTGTTCCTACAGTATTTAAAGCTATATCACTTATATCGCAAGTATTTGAAGCTAAAACATATGTGCCGCACGGATTTGAAGCTGAACCTACTACATCGCATTGATTTGAAGCTAAATCTTGTGTATCGCATGGATTTGAAGCTAAACCCTCTACTTCGCATTCATTTGAAGCTAAATCATTTGTTTCGCATGGATTTGAAGCTAAGCCTTCTACATCACATTGATTTGCAGCGAAATCATGTGTTTCGCATGGATTTGAAGCTAACTCGTTCGTTTCGCATGCAGTTGTAGCTTAATAATGTATATCACAAGTATTTGTAGCTAAATCATTTGTTTTGCATGGATTTGAAGCTAAGCCTTCTACTTCGCATTCATTTGAAGCTAAATCATTTGTTTCGCATGGATTTGAATCTAAGCCTTGTCCTTCGAATTGATTTGAAGCTAAATCATGTGTTTCGTATGGATTTGATGCTAAACCTTCTACATCGAATTGATTTGAAGTTAAATCATGTGTCTCGCATGGATTTGAAGCTACCTCGTTTGTTCCTACAGTATTTAAATCTATATCACTTATATCGCAAGTATTTGAAGCTAAAACATATGTGTCGCATGGATTTGAAGCTGAACCTACTACATCGCATTGATTTGAAGCTAAATCTTGTGTATCGCATGGATTTGAAGCTAAACCTTCTACATCGCATTGGTTTGAAGCTAAATCATGTGAATCGCATGGATTTGAAGCTAACTCGTTCGCTTCGCATGCAGTTGTAGCTTAATAATGTATATCGCAAGTATTTGTAGCTAAACCATTTGTTTTGCATGGATTTGAAGCTAAGCCTTCTACTTCGCATTCATTTGAAGCTAAATCATTTGTTTCGCATGGATTTGAAGCTAAGCCTTCTACATCACATTGATTTGCAGCTAAATCATGCGTTTCGCATGGATTTGAAGCGAACTCGTTCGATTAGCATGCAGGTGTAGCTTAATAATGTATATCACAAGTATTTGTAGCTAAACCATTTGTTTTGCATGGATTTGAAGCTAAGCCTTCTACTTCGCATTCATTTGAAGCTAAATCATGTGTCTCGCATGGAATTGAAGCTACCTCGTTTGTTCCCACAGTATTTAAAGCTATATCATTTATATCGCAAGTATTTGAAGCTAAAACATATGTGTCGCATGGATTTGAAGCTGAACCTACTACATCGCATTGATTTGAAGCTAAATCTTGTGTATCGCATGGATTTGAAGCTAAACCTTCTACATCGCATTGGTTTGAAGCTAAATCATGTGAATCGCATGGATTTGAAGCTAGCTCGTTCGCTTCGCATGCAGTTGTAGCTAAATGATATATATCACTAGTATTTGTAGCTAAACCATTTGTTTTGCATGGATTTGAAGCTAAGCCCTCTACTTCGCATTCATTTGAAGCTAAATCATTTGTTTCGCATGGATTTGAAGCTAAGCCTTCTACATCACATTGATTTGCATCGAAATCATGTGTTTCGCATGGATTTGAAGCTAACTCGTTCGTTTCGCATGCAGTTGTAGCTTAAAAATGTATATCACAAGTATTTGTAGCTAAATCATTTGTTTTGCATGGATTTGAAGCTAAGCCTTCTACTTCGCATTCATTTGAAGCTAAATCATTTGTTTCGCATGGATTTGAATCTAAGCCTTGTCCTTCGAATTGATTTGAAGCTAAATCATGTGTTTCGTATGGATTTGATGCTAAACCTTCTACATCGAATTGATTTGAAGCTTAATCATGTGTCTCGCATGGATTTGAAGCTACCTCGTTTGTTCCTACAGTATTTAAAGCTATATCACTTATATCGCAAGTATTTGAAGTTAAAACATATGTGTCGCATGGATTTGAAGCTGAACCTACTACATCGCATTGATTTGAAGCTAAATCTTGTGTATCGCATGGATTTGTAGCTAAACCTTCCACATCGCATTGGTTTGAAGCTAAATCATGTGAATCGCATGGATTTGAAGCTAACTCGTTCGTTTCGCATGCAGTTGTAGCTAAATGATATATATCACAAGTATTTGTAGCTAAACCATTTGTTTTGCATGGATTTGAAACTAAGCCTTCTACTTCGCATTCGTTTGAAGCTAAATCATTTGTTTCGCATGGATTTGAAGCTGAACCTACTACATCGCATTGATTTGAAGCTAAATCTTGTGTATCGCATGGATTTGTAGCTAAACCTTCCACATCGCATTGGTTTGAAGCTAAATCATGTGAATCGCATGGATTTGAAGCTAACTCGTTCGTTTCGCATGCAGTTGTAGCTAAATGATATATATCACAAGTATTTGTAGCTAAACCATTTGTTTTGCATGGATTTGAAACTAAGCCTTCTACTTCGCATTCGTTTGAAGCTATATCATTTGTTTCGCATGGATTTGAAGCTAAGCCTTCTACATCACATTGATTTGCAGCTAAATCATGTGTTTCGCATGGATTTGAAGCTAACTCGTTCGTTTCGCATGCAGTTGTAGCTTAATAATGTTTATCACAAGTATTTGTAGCTAAACCATTTGTTTTGCATGGATATGAAGCTAAGCCTTCTACTTCGCATTCATTTGAAGATAAATCATTTGTTTCGCATGGATTTGAATCTAAGCCTTGTCCTTCGAATTGATTTGAAGCTAAATCATGTGTTTCGTATGGATTTGAAGCCAAACCTTCTACATCGAATTGATTTGAAGCTAAATCATGTGTTTTGCATGGAATTGAAGCTACCTCGTTTGTTCCTACAGTATTTAAATCTATATCACTTATATCGCAAGTATTTGAAGCTAAAACATATGTGTCGCATGGATTTGAAGCTGAACCTACTACATCGCATTGATTTGAAGCTAAATCTTGTGTATCGCATGGATTTGAAGCTACCTCGTTTGTTCCTACAGTATTTAAATCTATATCACTTATATCGCAAGTATTTGAAGCTAAAACATATGTGTCGCATGGATTTGAAGCTGAACCTACTACATCGCATTGATTTGAAGCTAAATCTTGTGTATCGCATGGATTTGAAGCTAAACCTTGTACATCGCATTGGTTTGAAGCTAAATCATGTGAATCGCATGGATTTGAAGCTAACTCGTTCGTTTCGCATGCAGTTGTAGCTTAATAATGTATATCACAAGTATTTGTAGCTAAACCATTTGTTTTGCATGGATTTGAAGCTAAGCCTTCTACTTCGCATTCATTTGAAGCTAAATCATTTGTTTCGCATGAATTTGAAGCTAAGCCTTCTACATCACATTGATTTGCAGCTAAATCATGTGTTTCGCATGGATTTGAAGCTAACTCGTTCGTTTCGCATGCAGGTGTAGCTTAATAATGTATATCACAAGTATTTGCAGCTAAACCATTTGTTTTGCATGGATTTGAAGCTAAGCCTTCTACTTCGCATTCATTTGAAGCTAAATCATTTGTTTCGCATGGATTTGAAGCTGAACCTACTACATCGCATTGATTTGAAGCTAAATCTTGTGTATCGCATGGATTTGTAGCTAAACCTTCCACATCGCATTGGTTTGAAGCTAAATCATGTGAATCGCATGGATTTGAAGCTAACTCGTTCGTTTCGCATGCAGTTGTAGCTAAATGATATATATCACAAGTATTTGTAGCTAAACCATTTGTTTTGCATGGATTTGAAACTAAGCCTTCTACTTCGCATTCGTTTGAAGCTATATCATTTGTTTCGCATGAATTTGAAGCTAAGCCTTCTACATCACATTGATTTGCAGCTAAATCATGTGTTTCGCATGGATTTGAAGCTAACTCGTTCGTTTCGCATGCAGTTGTAGCTTAATAATGTTTATCACAAGTATTTGTAGCTAAACCATTTGTTTTGCATGGATTTGAAGCTAAGCCTTCTACTTCGCATTCATTTGAAGATAAATCATTTGTTTCGCATGGATTTGAATCTAAGCCTTGTCCTTCGAATTGATTTGAAGCTAAATCATGTGTTTCGTATGGATTTGAAGCCAAAGCTTCTACATCGAATTGATTTGAAGCTAAATCATGTTTCTCGCATGGAATTGAAGCTACCTCGTTTGTTCCTACAGTATTTAAAGCTATATCACTTATATCGCAAGTATTTGAAGCTAAAACATATGTGTCGCATGGATTTGAAGCTGAACCTACTACATCGCATTGATTTGAAGCTAAATCTTGTGTATCGCATGGATTTGAAGCTAAACTTTCTACATCGCATTGGTTTGAAGCTAAATCATGTGAATCGCATGGATTTGAAGCTAACTCGTTCGTTTCGCACGCAGTTGTAGCTTAATAATGTATATCACAAGTATTTGTAGCTAAACCATTTGTTTTGCATGGATTTGAAGCTAAGCCTTCTACTTCGCATTCATTTGAAGCTAAATCATTTGTTTCGCATGGATTTGAAGATAAGCCTTCTACATCACATTGATTTGCAGCTAAATCATGTGTTTCGCATGGATTTGAAGCCAACTCGTTCGTTTCGCATGCAGTTGTAGCTTAATAATGTATATCACAAGTATTTGTAGCTAAACCATTTGTTTTGCATGGATTTGAAGCTAAGCCTTCTACTTCGCATTCATTTGAAGCTAAATCATTTGTTTCGCATGGATTTGAATCTAAGCCTTGTCCTTCGAATTGATTTGAAGCTAAATCATGTGTTTCGTATGGATTTGAAGCCAAACCTTCTACATCGAATTGATTTGAAGCTAAATCATGTGTTTTGCATGGAATTGAAGCTACCTCGTTTGTTCCTACAGTATTTAAAGCTATATCACTTATATCGCAAGTATTTGAAGCTAAAACATATGTGTCGCATGGATTTGAAGCTGAACCTACTACATCGCATTGATTTGAAGCTAAATCTTGTGTCTCGCATGGATTTGAAGCTACCTCGTTTGTTCCTACAGTATTTAAATCTATATCACTTATATCGCAAGTATTTGAAGCTAAAACATATGTGTCGCATGGATTTGAAGCTGAACCTACTACATCGCATTGTTTTGAAGCTAAATCTTGTGTATCGCATGGATTTGAAGCTAAACCTTGTACATCGCATTGGTTTGAAGCTAAATCATGTGAATCGCATGGATTTGAAGCTAACTCGTTCGTTTCGCATGCAGTTGTAGCTTAATAATGTATATCACAAGTATTTGTAGCTAAACCATTTGTTTTGCATGGATTTGAAGCTAAGCCTTCTACTTCGCATTCATTTGAAGCTAAATCATTTGTTTCGCATGGATTTGAAGCTAAGCCTTCTACATCACATTGATTTGCAGCTAAATCATGTGTTTCGCATGGATTTGAAGCTAACTCGTTCGTTTCGCATGCAGGTGTAGCTTAATAATGTATATCACAAGTATTTGCAGCTAAACCATTTGTTTTGCATGGATTTGAAGCTAAGCCTTCTACTTCGCATTCATTTGAAGCTAAATCATTTGTTTCGCATGGATTTGAAGCAAAACCTTCTTCATTGCATTGATTTGCAGCTAAATCATGTGTTTCGCATGGATTTGAAGCTAACTCGTTCGTTTCGCATGCAGTTGTAGCTTAATAATGTATATCACAAGAATTTGTAGCTAAACCATTTGTTTTGCATGGATTGAAGCTAAGCCTTCTACTTCGCATCCATTTGAAGCTAAATCATGTGTCTCGCATGGAATTGAAGCTACCTCGTTTGTTCCTACAGTATTTAAAGCTATATCACTTATATCGCAAGTATTTGAAGCTAAAACATATGTGTCGCATGGATTTGAAGCTGAACCTACTACATCGCATTGATTTGAAGCTAAATCTTGTGTATCGCATGGATTTGTAGCTAAACCTTCCACATCGCATTGGTTTGAAGCTAAATCATGTGAATCGCATGGATTTGAAGCTAACTCGTTCGTTTCGCATGCAGTTGTAGCTAAATGATATATATCACAAGTATTTGTAGCTAAACCATTTGTTTTGCATGGATTTGAAACTAAGCCTTCTACTTCGCATTCGTTTGAAGCTAAATAATTTGTTTCGCATGGATTTGAAGCTGAACCTACTACATCGCATTGATTTGAAGCTAAATCTTGTGTATCGCATGGATTTGTAGCTAAACCTTCCACATCGCATTGGTTTGAAGCTAAATCATGTGAATCGCATGGATTTGAAGCTAACTCGTTCGTTTCGCATGCAGTTGTAGCTAAATGATATATATCACAAGTATTTGTAGCTATACCATTTGTTTTGCATGGATTTGAAACTAAGCCTTCTACTTCGCATTCGTTTGAAGCTATATCATTTGTTACCGCATGGATTTGAAGCCAAGCCTTCTACATCACATTGATTTGCAGCTAAATCATGTGTTTCGCATGGATTTGAAGCTAAGTCGTTCGTTTCGCATGCAGTTGTAGCTTAATAATGTTTATCACAAGTATTTGTAGCTAAACCATTTGTTTTGCATGGATTTGAAGCTAAGCCTTCTACTTCGCATTCATTTGAAGATAAATCATTTGTTTCGCATGGATTTGAATCTAAGCCTTGTCCTTCGAATTGATTTGAAGCTAAATCATGTGTTTCGTATGGATTTGAAGCCAAAGCTTCTACATCGAATTGATTTGAAGCTAAATCATGTTTCTCGCATGGAATTGAAGCTACCTCGTTTGTTCCTACAGTATTTAAAGCTATATCACTTATATCGCAAGTATTTGAAGCTAAAACATATGTGTCGCATGGATTTGAAGCTGAACCTACTACATCGCATTGATTTGAAGCTAAATCTTGTGTCTCGCATGGATTTGAAGCTACCTCGTTTGTTCCTACAGTATTTAAATCTATATCACTTATATCGCAAGTATTTGAAGCTAAAACATATGTGTCGCATGGATTTGAAGCTGAACCTACTACATCGCATTGATTTGAAGCTAAATCTTGTGTATCGCATGGATTTGAAGCTAAACCTTGAACATCGCATTGGTTTGAAGCTAAATCATGTGAATCGCATGGATTTGAAGCTAACTCGTTCGTTTCGCATGCAGTTGTAGCTTAATAATGTATATCACAAGTATTTGTAGCTAAACCATTTGTTTTGCATGGATTTGAAGCTAAGCCTTCTACTTCGCATTCATTTGAAGCTAAATCATTTGTTTCGCATGAATTTGAAGCTAAGCCTTCTACATCACATTGATTTGCAGCTAAATCATGTGTTTCGCATGGATTTGAAGCTAACTCGTTCGTTTCGCAAGCAGGTGTAGCTTAATAATGTATATCACAAGTATTTGCAGCTAAACCATTTGTTTTGCATGGATTTGAAGCTAAGCCTTCTACTTCGCATTCATTTGAAGCTAAATCATTTGTTTCGCATGGATTTGAAGCAAAACCTTCTTCATTGCATTGATTTGCAGCTAAATCATGTGTTTCGCATGGATTTGAAGCTAACTCGTTCGTTTCGCATGCAGTTGTAGCTTAATAATGTATATCACAAGAATTTGTAGCTAAACCATTTGTTTTGCATGGATTGAAGCTAAGCCTTCTACTTCGCATCCATTTGAAGCTAAATCATGTGTCTCGCATGGAATTGAAGCTACCTCGTTTGTTCCTACAGTATTTAAAGCTATATCACTTATATCGCAAGTATTTGAAGCTAAAACATATGTGTCGCATGGATTTGAAGCTGAACCTACTACATCGCATTGATTTGAAGCTAAATCTTGTGTATCGCATGGATTTGTAGCTAAACCTTCCACATCGCATTGGTTTGAAGCTAAATCATGTGAATCGCATGGATTTGAAGCTAACTCGTTCGTTTCGCATGCAGTTGTAGCTAAATGATATATATCACAAGTATTTGTAGCTAAACCATTTGTTTTGCATGGATTTGAAACTAAGCCTTCTACTTCGCATTCGTTTGAAACTAAATAATTTGTTTCGCATGGATTTGAAGCTAAACCTACTACATCGCATTGATTTGAAGCTAAATCTTGTGTATCGCATGGATTTGTAGCTAAACCTTCCACATCGCATTGGTTTGAAGCTAAATCATGTGAATCGCATGGATTTGAAGCTAACTCGTTCGTTTCGCATGCAGTTGTAGCTATCTGATATATATCACAAGTATTTGTAGCTATACCATTTGTTTTGCATGGATTTGAAACTAAGCCTTCTACTTCGCATTCGTTTGAAGCTATATCATTTGTTACCGCATGGATTTGAAGCTAAGCCTTCTACATCACATTGATTTGCAGCTAAATCATGTGTTTCGCATGGATTTGAAGCTAAGTCGTTCGTTTCGCATGCAGTTGTAGCTTAATAATGTTTATCACAAGTATTTGTAGCTAAACCATTTGTTTTGCATGGATTTGAAGCTAAGCCTTCTACTTCGAATTCATTTGAAGATAAATCATTTGTTTCGCATGGATTTGAATCTAAGCCTTGTCCTTCGAATTGATTTGAAGCTAAATCATGTGTTTCGTATGGATTTGAAGCCAAAGCTTCTACATCGAATTGATTTGAAGCTAAATCATGTTTCTCGCATGGAATTGAAGCTACCTCGTTTGTTCCTACAGTATTTAAAGCTATATCACTTATATCGCAAGTATTTGAAGCTAAAACATATGTGTCGCATGGATTTGAAGCTGAACCTACTACATCGCATTGATTTGAAGCTAAATCTTGTGTCTCGCATGGATTTGAAGCTACCTCGTTTGTTCCTACAGTATTTAAATCTATATCACTTATATCGCAAGTATTTGAAGCTAAAACATATGTGTCGCATGGATTTGAAGCTGAACCTACTACATCGCATTGATTTGAAGCTAAATCTTGTGTATCGCATGGATTTGAAGCTAAACCTTGTACATCGCATTGGTTTGAAGCTAAATCATGTGAATCGCATGGATTTGAAGCTAACTCGTTCGTTTCGCATGCAGTTGTAGCTTAATAATGTATATCACAAGTATTTGTAGCTAAACCATTTGTTTTGCATGGATTTGAAGCTAAGCCTTCTACTTCGCATTCATTTGAAGCTAAATCATTTGTTTCGCATGGATTTGAAGCTAAGCCTTCTACATCACATTGATTTGCAGCTAAATCATGTGTTTCGCATGGATTTGAAGCTAACTCGTTCGTTTCGCATGCAGGTGTAGCTTAGTAATGTATATCACAAGTATTTGCAGCTAAACCATTTGTTTTGCATGGATTTGAAGCTAAGCCTTCTACTTCGCATTCATTTGAAGCTAAATCATTTGTTTCGCATGGATTTGAAGCAAAACCTTCTTCATTGCATTGATTTGCAGCTAAATCATGTGTTTCGCATGGATTTGAAGCTAACTCGTTCGTTTCGCATGCAGTTGTAGCTTAATAATGTATATCACAAGAATTTGTAGCTAAACCATTTGTTTTGCATGGATTGAAGCTAAGCCTTCTACTTCGCATCCATTTGAAGCTAAATCATGTGTCTCGCATGGAATTGAAGCTACCTCGTTTGTTCCTACAGTATTTAAAGCTATATCACTTATATCGCAAGTATTTGAAGCTAAAACATATGTGTCGCATGGATTTGAAGCTGAACCTACTACATCGCATTGATTTGAAGCTAAATCTTGTGTATCGCATGGATTTGTAGCTAAACCTTCCACATCGCATTGGTTTGAAGCTAAATCATGTGAATCGCATGGATTTGAAGCTAACTCGTTCGTTTCGCATGCAGTTGTAGCTAAATGATATATATCACAAGTATTTGTAGCTAAACCATTTGTTTTGCATGGATTTGAAACTAAGCCTTCTACTTCGCATTCGTTTGAAGCTAAATAATTTGTTTCGCATGGATTTGAAGCTGAACCTACTACATCGCATTGATTTGAAGCTAAATCTTGTGTATCGCATGGATTTGTAGCTAAACCTTCCACATCGCATTGGTTTGAAGCTAAATCATGTGAATCGCATGGATTTGAAGCTAACTCGTTCGTTTCGCATGCAGTTGTAGCTAAATGATATATATCACAAGTATTTGTAGCTATACCATTTGTTTTGCATGGATTTGAAACTAAGCCTTCTACTTCGCATTCGTTTGAAGCTATATCATTTGTTACCGCATGGATTTGAAGCTAAGCCTTCTACATCACATTGATTTGCAGCTAAATCATGTGTTTCGCATGGATTTGAAGCTAAGTCGTTCGTTTCGCATGCAGTTGTAGCTTAATAATGTTTATCACAAGTATTTGTAGCTAAACCATTTGTTTTGCATGGATTTGAAGCTAAGCCTTCTACTTCGCATTCATTTGAAGATAAATCATTTGTTTCGCATGGATTTGAATCTAAGCCTTGTCCTTCGAATTGATTTGAAGCTAAATCATGTGTTTCGTATGGATTTGAAGCCAAAGCTTCTACATCGAATTGATTTGAAGCTAAATCATGTTTCTCGCATGGAATTGAAGCTACCTCGTTTGTTCCTACAGTATTTAAAGCTATATCACTTATATCGCAAGTATTTGAAGCTAAAACATATGTGTCGCATGGATTTGAAGCTGAACCTACTACATCGCATTGATTTGAAGCTAAATCTTGTGTATCGCATGGATTTGAAGCTAAACTTTCTACATCGCATTGGTTTGAAGCTAAATCATGTGAATCGCATGGATTTGAAGCTAACTCGTTCGTTTCGCACGCAGTTGTAGCTTAATAATGTATATCACAAGTATTTGTAGCTAAACCATTTGTTTTGCATGGATTTGAAGCTAAGCCTTCTACTTCGCATTCATTTGAAGCTAAATCATTTGTTTCGCATGGATTTGAAGATAAGCCTTCTACATCACATTGATTTGCAGCTAAATCATGTGTTTCGCATGGATTTGAAGCCAACTCGTTCGTTTCGCATGCAGTTGTAGCTTAATAATGTATATCACAAGTATTTGTAGCTAAACCATTTGTTTTGCATGGATTTGAAGCTAAGCCTTCTACTTCGCATTCATTTGAAACTAAATCATGTGTCTCGCATGGAATTTAAGCTACCTCGTTTGTTCCTACAGTATTTAAAGCTATATCACTTATATCGCAAGTATTTGAAGCTAAAACATATGTGTCGCATGGATTTGAAGCTGAACCTACTACATCGCATTGATTTGCAGCTAAATCATGTGTTTCGCATGGATTTGAAGCTAACTCGTTCGTTTTGCATGCAATTGTATCTTAATAATGTATATCACAAGTATTTGTTGCTAAACCATTTGTTTTGCATGGATTTGAAGCTAAGCCTTCTACTTCGCATTCATTTGAAGCTAAATCATTTGTTTCGCATGGATTTGAATCTAAACCTTGTCCTTCGAATTGATTTGAAGCTAAATCATGTGTTTCGTATGGATTTGAAGCTAAACCTTCTACATTGAATTGATTTGAAGCTAAATAATGTGTCTCGCATGGATTTCAAGCTACCTCGTTTGTTCCTACAGTATTTAAAGCTATATCACTTATATCGCAAGTATTTGAAGCTAAAACATATGTGTCGCATGGATTTGAAGCTCAACCTACTACATCGCATTGATTTGCAGCTAAATCATGTGTTTCGCATGGATTTGAAGCTAACTCGTTCGTTTTGCATGCAATTGTATCTTAATAATGTATATCACAAGTATTTGTTGCTAAACCATTTGTTTTGCATGGATTTGAAGCTATGCCTTCTACTTCGCATTGATTTGAAGCCAAATCATTTGTTTCGCATGGATTTGAATCTAAGTCTTGTCCTTCGAATTGATTTGAAGCTAAATCATGTGTTTCGTATGGATTTGAAGCTAAACCTTCTACCTCTTATTGATTTGAAGCTATACCTTCTACATCGCATTGATTTGAAGATAAATCGTGTGTTTCGCATCGATATGAAGCTAACTCGTTAGTTTCGCATGCAGTTGTAGCTAAATAGTGAATATAACAAGTATTTGTAGCTAAACCATTTGTTTCGCATGGATTTGAAGCTACGCCTTCTACTTCGCATTGATTTGAAGCTAAATCATTTGTTTCGCATGGAATTGAAGCTACCTCGTTTGTTCCTCCTGCATTTGAAGCTACATCACTTCTATCGCATGGATTTGAAGCTGAACCTACTACATCGCATTGATTTGAAGCTAATTCTTGTGTATCGCATGGATTTGAAGAAAACCATCTACATCGCATTGATTTGTAGCTAAACCTTCTACATTCTATTGATTTGTAGCTAAACCTTCTACCTCTTATTGATTTGAAGCTAAACCTTCTACATCGCATTGATTTGAAGATAAATCGTGTGTTTCGCATCGATATGAAGCTAACTCGTTAGCTTCGCATGCAGTTGTAGCTAAATAGTGAATATAACAAGTATTTGTAGCTAAACCATTTGTTTCGCATGGATTTGAAGCTACGCCTTCTACTTCGCATTGATTTGAAGCTAAATCATTTTTTTCGCATGGAATTGAAGCTACCTCGTTTGTTCCTCCTGCATTTGAAGCTACATCACTTCTATCGCATGGATTTGAAGCTGAACCTACTACATCGCATTGATTTGAAGCTAATTCTTGTGTATCGCATGGATTTGAAGAAAACCATCTACATCGCATTGATTTGTAGCTAAACATTCTACATTCTATTGATTTGAAGCTAAACCTTCTACCTCTTATTGATTTGAAGCTAAACCTTCTACATCGCATTGATTTGAAGCTAAATCTTGTGTATCGCATGGATTTGAAGTTAAACCTTCTACATCGCATTGGTTTGAAGCTAAATCATGTGAATCGCATGGATTTGAAGCTAACTCGTTCGTTTCACATGCAGTTGTAGCTTAATAATGTATATCACAAGTATTTGTAGCTAAACCATTTGTTTTGCACGGATTTGAAGCTAAGCCTTCTACTTCGCATTCATTTGAAGCTAAATCATTTGTTTCGCATGGATTTGAAGCTAAGCCTTCTACATCACATTGATTTGCAGCTAAATCATGTGTTTCGCATGGATTTGAAGCTAACTCGTTCGTTTCGCATGCAGTTGTAGCTTAATAATGTATATCACAAGTATTTGTAGCTAAACCATTTGTTTTGCACGGATTTGAAGCTAAGCCTTCTACTTCGCATTCGTTTGAAGCTAAATCATTTGTTTCGCATGGATTTGAAGCTAAACCTTCTTCATTACATTGATCTGCAGCTAAATAATGTGTTTCGCATAGATTTGAAGCTAACTCGTTCGTTACGCATGCAGTAAAATCTAAATAACGTATATCACCAGTATTTGAAGCTAAACCATTTGTTTCGCATGGATTTGAAGCTAAGCCTTCTACTTCGCATTCATTTGAAGCTAACTCATTTGTTTCGCATGGAATTGTAGCTACCTCGTTTGTTCCTCCTACTTTTATAGCTATATCACTTATATCGCATGGATTTGAAGCTGAACATACTACATCGCATTGATTTGAAGCTAAATCTTGTGTGTCGCATGAATTTGAAGCAAACCATCTACGTCGCATTGATTTGAAGCTCAATCATTTGTTTCGCATGGAATTGAAGCTACCTCGCTTGTTCCACCTGCTTTTGAAGCTATATCACTTATATCGCAAGGATTTGAAGCTAGATCATATGTGTCTCATGGATTTGAAGCTGAACCTACTACATCGCATTGATTTGAAGCTAAATCATGTGTATCGCATGGATTTGAAGCTAAACCTTCTACATCGCATTGATTTGTAGCTAAACCTTCTACATTCTATTGATTTGTAGCTAAACCTTCTACCTCTTATTGATTTGAAGCTAGGCCTTCTACATCGCATTGATTTGAAGCTAAATCTTGTGTCTCGCATGGATTTGAAGCTACCTCGTTTGTTCCTACAGTATTTAAATCTATATCACTTATATCGCAAGTATTTGAAGCTAAAACATATGTGTCGCATGGATTTGAAGCTGAACCTACTACATCGCATTGATTTGAAGCTAAATCTTGTGTATCGCATGGATTTGAAGCTAAACCTTCTACATCGCATTGGTTTGAAGCTAAATCATGTGAATCGCATGGATTTGAAGCTAACTCGTTCGTTTCGCATGCAGTTGTAGCTTAATAATGTATATCACAAGTATTTGTATCTAAACCATTTGTTTTGCACGGATTTGAAGCTAAGCCTTCTACTTCGCATTCGTTTGAAGCTAAATCATTTGTTTCGCATTGATTTGAAGCTAAACCTTCTTCATTACATTGATCTGCAGCTAAATCATGTGTTTCGCATAGATTTGAAGCTAACTCGTTCGTTGCGCATGCAGTAAAATCTAAATAACGTATATCACCAGTATTTGAAGCTAAACCATTTGTTTCGCATGGATTTGAAGCTAAGCCTTCTACTTCGCATTCATTTGAAGCTAACTCATTTGTTTCGCATGGAATTGTAGCTACCTCGTTTGTTCCTCCTACTTTTATAGCTATATCACTTATATCGCATGGATTTGAAGCTGAACATACTACATCGCATTGATTTGAAGCTAAATCTTGTGTGTCGCATGAATTTGAAGCAAACCATCTACGTCGCATTGATTTGAAGCTCAATCATTTGTTTCGCATGGAATTGAAGCTACCTCGTTTGTTCCACCTGCTTTTGAAGCTATATCACTTATATCGCAAGGATTTGAAGCTAGATCATATGTGTCTCATGGATTTGAAGCTGAACCTACTACATCGCATTGATTTGAAGCTAAATCATGTGTATCGCATGGATTTGAAGCTAAACCTTCTACATCGCATTGATTTGTAGCTAAACCTTCCACATTCTATTGATTTGTAGCTAAACCTTCTACCTCTTATTGATTTGAAGCTAAGCCTTCTACATCGCATTGATTTGAAGCTAAATCTTGTGTCTCGCATGGATTTGAAGCTTCCTCGTTTGTTCCTACAGTATTTAAATCTATATCACTTATATCGCAAGTATTTGAAGCCAAAACATATGTGTCGCCTGGATTTGAAGCTGAACCTACTACATCGCATTGATTTGAAGCTAAATCTTGTGTATCGCATGGATTTGAAGCTAAACCTACTACATCGCATTGGTTTGAAGCTAAATCATGTGAATCGCATGGATTTGAAGCTAACTCGTTCGTTTCGCATGCAGTTGTAGCTTAATAATGTATATCACAAGTATTTGTAGCTAAACCATTTGTTTTGCATGGATTTGAAGCTAAGCCTTCTACTTCGCATTCATTTGAAGCTAAATCATTTGTTTCGCATGGATTTGAAGCTAAGCCTTCTACATCACATTGATTTGCAGCTAAATCATGTGTTTCGCATGGATTTGAAGCTAACTCGTTCGTTTCGCATGCAGGTGTAGCTTAATAATGTATATCACAAGTATTTGCAGCTAAACCATTTGTTTTGCATGGATTTGAAGCTAAGCCTTCTACTTCGCATTCATTTGAAGCTAAATCATTTGTTTCGCATGGATTTGAATCTAAGCCTTGTCCTTCGAATTGATTTGAAGCTAAATCATGTGTTTCGTATGGATTTGAAGCCAAACCTTCTACATCGAATTAATTTGAAGCTAAATCATGTGTCTCGCATGGAATTGAAGCTACCTCGTTTGTTCCTACAGTATTTAAAGCTATTTCACTTATATCGCAAGTATTTGAAGCTAAACCTTCTACCTCTTATTGATTTGAAGCTAAACCTTCTACATCGCATTGATTTGAAGCTAAATCTTGTGTATCGCATGGATTTGAAGTTAAACCTTCTACATCGCATTGGTTTGAAGCTAAATCATGTGAATCGCATGGATTTGAAGCTAACTCGTTCGTTTCACATGCAGTTGTAGCTTAATAATGTATATCACAAGTATTTGTAGCTAAACCATTTGTTTTGCACGGATTTGAAGCTAAGCCTTCTACTTCGCATTCATTTGAAGCTAAATCATTTGTTTCGCATGGATTTGAAGCTAAGCCTTCTACATCACATTGATTTGCAGCTAAATCATGTGTTTCGCATGGATTTGAAGCTAACTCGTTCGTTTCGCATGCAGTTGTAGCTTAATAATGTATATCACAAGTATTTGTAGCTAAACCATTTGTTTTGCACGGATTTGAAGCTAAGCCTTCTACTTCGCATTCGTTTGAAGCTAAATCATTTGTTTCGCATGGATTTGAAGCTAAACCTTCTTCATTACATTGATCTGCAGCTAAATAATGTGTTTCGCATAGATTTGAAGCTAACTCGTTCGTTACGCATGCAGTAAAATCTAAATAACGTATATCACCAGTATTTGAAGCTAAACCATTTGTTTCGCATGGATTTGAAGCTAAGCCTTCTACTTCGCATTCATTTGAAGCTAACTCATTTGTTTCGCATGGAATTGTAGCTACCTCGTTTGTTCCTCCTACTTTTATAGCTATATCACTTATATCGCATGGATTTGAAGCTGAACATACTACATCGCATTGATTTGAAGCTAAATCTTGTGTGTCGCATGAATTTGAAGCAAACCATCTACGTCGCATTGATTTGAAGCTCAATCATTTGTTTCGCATGGAATTGAAGCTACCTCGCTTGTTCCACCTGCTTTTGAAGCTATATCACTTATATCGCAAGGATTTGAAGCTAGATCATATGTGTCTCATGGATTTGAAGCTGAACCTACTACATCGCATTGATTTGAAGCTAAATCATGTGTATCGCATGGATTTGAAGCTAAACCTTCTACATCGCATTGATTTGTAGCTAAACCTTCTACATTCTATTGATTTGTAGCTAAACCTTCTACCTCTTATTGATTTGAAGCTAGGCCTTCTACATCGCATTGATTTGAAGCTAAATCTTGTGTCTCGCATGGATTTGAAGCTACCTCGTTTGTTCCTACAGTATTTAAATCTATATCACTTATATCGCAAGTATTTGAAGCTAAAACATATGTGTCGCATGGATTTGAAGCTGAACCTACTACATCGCATTGATTTGAAGCTAAATCTTGTGTATCGCATGGATTTGAAGCTAAACCTTCTACATCGCATTGGTTTGAAGCTAAATCATGTGAATCGCATGGATTTGAAGCTAACTCGTTCGTTTCGCATGCAGTTGTAGCTTAATAATGTATATCACAAGTATTTGTATCTAAACCATTTGTTTTGCACGGATTTGAAGCTAAGCCTTCTACTTCGCATTCGTTTGAAGCTAAATCATTTGTTTCGCATTGATTTGAAGCTAAACCTTCTTCATTACATTGATCTGCAGCTAAATCATGTGTTTCGCATAGATTTGAAGCTAACTCGTTCGTTTCGCATGCAGGTGTAGCTTAATAATGTATATCACAAGTATTTGCAGCTAAACCATTTGTTTTGCATGGATTTGAAGCTAAGCCTTCTACTTCGCATTCATTTGAAGCTAAATCATTTGTTTCGCATGGATTTGAAGCTAAACCTTCTTCATTGCATTGATTTGCAGCTAAATCATGTGTTTCGCATGGATTTGAAGCTAACTCGTTCGTTTCGCATGCAGTTGTAGATTAATAATGTATATCACAAGAATTTGTAGCTAAACCATTTGTTTTGCATGGATTTGAAGCTAAGCCTTCTACTTCGCATTCATTTGAAGCTAAATCATGTGTCTCGCATGGAATTGAATCTAAGCCTTGTCCTTCGAATTGATTTGAAGCTAAATCATGTGTTTCGTATGGATTTGATGCTAAACCTTCTACATCGAATTGATTTGAAGCTAAATCATGTGTCTCGCATGGATTTGAAGCTACCTCGTTTGTTCCTACAGTATTTAAATCTATATCACGTATATCGCAAGTATTTGAAGCTAAAACATATGTGTCGCATGGATTTGAAGCTGAACCTACTACATCGCATTGATTTGAAGCTAATTCTTGTGTATCGCATGGATTTGAAGAAAACCATCTACATCGCATTGATTTGTAGCTAAACCTTCTACATTCTATTGATTTGTAGCTAAACCTTCTACCTCTTATTGATTTGAAGCTAAACCTTCTACATCGCATTGATTTGAAGATAAATCGTGTGTTTCGCATGGATATGAAGCTAACTCGTTCGTTTCGCATGCAGTTGTAGCTAAATGATATATATCACAAGTATTTGTAGCTAAACCATTTGTTTCGCATGGATTTGAAGCAACGCCTTCTACTTCGCATTGATTTGAAGCTAAATCATTTGTTTCGAATGGAATTGAAGCCACCTCGTTTGTTCCTCCAGCTTTTGAAGCTATAACACTTATATCGCAAGTATTTGAAGCTAAATCATATGTGACGCATGGATTTGAAGCTGAACCTTCTACATCGCATTGATTTGAAGCTAAATCTTGTGTATCGCATGGATTTGAAGCAGAACCTTCTACATCGCATTGATTTGAAGCTAAATCTAGTGTATCGCATGGATATGAAGCTAAACCTTCTACATCGCATTGATTTGCAGCTAAATCATGTGTTTCGCATGGATTTAAAGCTAACTCGTTCGTTTCGCCTGCAGTTGAATTTACATCACTTATATCGCAAGTATTTGAAGCTAAATCATGTGTATCGCGTGGATTTTGATGCTAACTCGTTTGATTAGTCTGCATTTGAAGCTATATCACTTATACCCCAAGTGTTTGAAGCTAAATCATATGTTTCGCGTGAATTTGAAGCTAAACCTTCTACATCGCATTGATTTGAAGCTAAATCATGTCTTTCACAAGTATTTGAAGATGAACCATTTGAATCGCATTGATTTGAACCCGAAACTTCTACTTCGCACCTATTTGCAGCTAAATCATTTGTTTCGCATGGATTTGAAGCTAAGCCTTCTACATCACATTGATTTGCAGCTAAATCATGTGTTTCGCATGGATTTGAAGCTAACTCGTTCGTTTCGCATGAAGTTGTAGCTTAATAATGTATATCACAAGTATTTGTAGCTAAACAGTTTGTTTTGCATGGATTTGAAGCTAAGCCTTCTACTTCGCATTCATTTGAAGCTAAATCATTTGTTTCGCATGGATTTGAATCTAAGCCTTGTCCTTCGAATTGATTTGAAGCTAAATCATGTGTTTCGTATGGATTTGAAGCCAAACCTTCTACATCGAATTAATTTGAAGCTAAATCATGTGTCTCGCATGGAATTGAAGCTACCTCGTTTGTTCCTACAGTATTTAAAGCTATATCACTTATATCGCAAGTATTTGAAGCTAAAACATATGTGTCGCATGGATTTGAAGCTGAACCTACTACATCGCATTGATTTGAAGCTAAATCTTGTGTATCGCATGGATTTGAAGTTAAACCTTCTACATCGCATTGGTTTGAAGCTAAATCATGTGAATCGCATGGATTTGAAGCTAACTCGTTCGTTTCACATGCAGTTGTAGCTAAATGAGATATATCAAAAGTATTTGTAGCTAAACCATTTGTTTTGCATGGATTTGAAGCTAAGCCTTCTACTTCGCATTCATTTGAAGCTAAATCATTTGTTTCGCATGGATTTGAAGCTAATCCTTCTACATCACATTGATTTGCAGCTAAATCATGTGTTTCGCATTGATTTGAAGCTAACTTGTTCGTTTCGCATGCAGTTGTAGCTTAATAATGTATATCACAAGTATTTGTAGCTAAACCATTTGTTTTGCATGGATTTGAAGCTAAGCCTTCTACATCGCATTGATTTGAAGCTAAATCATGTGTATCGCATGGATTTGAAGCTAAACCTTCTACATCGCATTGATTTGTAGCTAAACCTTCCACATTCTATTGATTTGTAGCTAAACCTTCTACCTCTTATTGATTTGAAGCTAAGCCTTCTACATCGCATTGATTTGAAGCTAAATCTTGTGTCTCGCATGGATTTGAAGCTACCTCGTTTGTTCCTACAGTATTTAAATCTATATCACTTATATCGCAAGTATTTGAAGCCAAAACATATGTGTCGCCTGGATTTGAAGCTGAACCTACTACATCGCATTGATTTGAAGCTAAATCTTGTGTATCGCATGGATTTGAAGCTAAACCTACTACATCGCATTGGTTTGAAGCTAAATCATGTGAATCGCATGGATTTGAAGCTAACTCGTTCGTTTCGCATGCAGTTGTATCTTAATAATGTATATCACAAGTATTTGTAGCTAAACCATTTGTTTTGCATGGATTTGAAGCTAAGCCTTCTACTTCGCATTCATTTGAAGCTAAATCATTTGTTTCGCATGGATTTGAAGCTAAGCCTTCTACATCACATTGATTTGCAGCTAAATCATGTGTTTCGCATGGATTTGAAGCTAACTCGTTCGTTTCGCATGCAGGTGTAGCTTAATAATGTATATCACAAGTATTTGCAGCTAAACCATTTGTTTTGCATGGATTTGAAGCTAAGCCTTCTACTTCGCATTCATTTGAAGCTAAATCATTTGTTTCGCATGGATTTGAATCTAAGCCTTGTCCTTCGAATTGATTTGAAGCTAAATCATGTGTTTCGTATGGATTTGAAGCCAAACCTTCTACATCGAATTAATTTGAAGCTAAATCATGTGTCTCGCATGGAATTGAAGCTACCTCGTTTGTTCCTACAGTATTTAAAGCTATTTCACTTATATCGCAAGTATTTGAAGCTAAACCTTCTACCTCTTATTGATTTGAAGCTAAACCTTCTACATCGCATTGATTTGAAGCTAAATCTTGTGTATCGCATGGATTTGAAGTTAAACCTTCTACATCGCATTGGTTTGAAGCTAAATCATGTGAATCGCATGGATTTGAAGCTAACTCGTTCGTTTCACATGCAGTTGTAGCTTAATAATGTATATCACAAGTATTTGTAGCTAAACCATTTGTTTTGCACGGATTTGAAGCTAAGCCTTCTACTTCGCATTCATTTGAAGCTAAATCATTTGTTTCGCATGGATTTGAAGCTAAGCCTTCTACATCACATTGATTTGCAGCTAAATCATGTGTTTCGCATGGATTTGAAGCTAACTCGTTCGTTTCGCATGTAGTTGTAGCTTAATAATGTATATCACAAGTATTTGTAGCTAAACCATTTGTTTTGCACGGATTTGAAGCTAAGCCTTCTACTTCGCATTCGTTTGAAGCTAAATCATTTGTTTCGCATGGATTTGAAGCTAAACCTTCTTCATTACATTGATCTGCAGCTAAATAATGTGTTTCGCATAGATTTGAAGCTAACTCGTTCGTTACGCATGCAGTAAAATCTAAATAACGTATATCACCAGTATTTGAAGCTAAACCATTTGTTTCGCATGGATTTGAAGCTAAGCCTTCTACTTCGCATTCATTTGAAGCTAACTCATTTGTTTCGCATGGAATTGTAGCTACCTCGTTTGTTCCTCCTACTTTTATAGCTATATCACTTATATCGCATGGATTTGAAGCTGAACATACTACATCGCATTGATTTGAAGCTAAATCTTGTGTGTCGCATGAATTTGAAGCAAACCATCTACGTCGCATTGATTTGAAGCTCAATCATTTGTTTCGCATGGAATTGAAGCTACCTCGCTTGTTCCACCTGCTTTTGAAGCTATATCACTTATATCGCAAGGATTTGAAGCTAGATCATATGTGTCTCATGGATTTGAAGCTGAACCTACTACATCGCATTGATTTGAAGCTAAATCATGTGTATCGCATGGATTTGAAGCTAAACCTTCTACATCGCATTGATTTGTAGCTAAACCTTCTACATTCTATTGATTTGTAGCTAAACCTTCTACCTCTTATTGATTTGAAGCTAGGCCTTCTACATCGCATTGATTTGAAGCTAAATCTTGTGTCTCGCATGGATTTGAAGCTACCTCGTTTGTTCCTACAGTATTTAAATCTATATCACTTATATCGCAAGTATTTGAAGCTAAAACATATGTGTCGCATGGATTTGAAGCTGAACCTACTACATCGCATTGATTTGAAGCTAAATCTTGTGTATCGCATGGATTTGAAGCTAAACCTTCTACATCGCATTGGTTTGAAGCTAAATCATGTGAATCGCATGGATTTGAAGCTAACTCGTTCGTTTCGCATGCAGTTGTAGCTTAATAATGTATATCACAAGTATTTGTATCTAAACCATTTGTTTTGCACGGATTTGAAGCTAAGCCTTCTACTTCGCATTCGTTTGAAGCTAAATCATTTGTTTCGCATTGATTTGAAGCTAAACCTTCGTCATTACATTGATCTGCAGCTAAATCATGTGTTTCGCATAGATTTGAAGCTAACTCGTTCGTTGCGCATGCAGTAAAATCTAAATAACGTATATCACCAGTATTTGAAGCTAAACCATTTGTTTCGCATGGATTTGAAGCTAAGCCTTCTACTTCGCATTCATTTGAAGCTAACTCATTTGTTTCGCATGGAATTGTAGCTACCTCGTTTGTTCCTCCTACTTTTATAGCTATATCACTTATATCGCATGGATTTGAAGCTGAACATACTACATCGCATTGATTTGAAGCTAAATCTTGTGTGTCGCCTGAATTTGAAGCAAACCATCTACGTCGCATTGATTTGAAGCTCAATCATTTGTTTCGCATGGAATTGAAGCTACCTCGTTTGTTCCACCTGCTTTTGAAGCTATATCACTTATATCGCAAGGATTTGAAGCTAGATCATATGTGTCTCATGGATTTGAAGCTGAACCTACTACATCGCATTGATTTGAAGCTAAATCATGTGTATCGCATGGATTTGAAGCTAAACCTTCTACATCGCATTGATTTGTAGCTAAACCTTCTACATTCTATTGATTTGTAGCTAAACCTTCTACCTCTTATTGATTTGAAGCTAAGCCTTCTACATCGCATTGATTTGAAGCTAAATCTTGTGTCTCGCATGGATTTGAAGCTACCTCGTTTGTTCCTACAGTATTTAAATCTATATCACTTATATCGCAAGTATTTGAAGCCAAAACATATGTGTCGCATGGATTTGAAGCTGAACCTACTACATCGCATTGATTTGAAGCTAAATCTTGTGTATCGCATGGATTTGAAGCTAAACCTACTACATCGCATTGGTTTGAAGCTAAATCATGTGAATCGCATGGATTTGAAGCTAACTCGTTCGTTTCGCATGCAGTTGTAGCTTAATAATGTATATCACAAGTATTTGTAGCTAAACCATTTGTTTTGCATGGATTTGAAGCTAAGCCTTCTACTTCGCATTCATTTGAAGCTAAATCATTTGTTTCGCATGGATTTGAAGCTAAGCCTTCTACATCACATTGATTTGCAGCTAAATCATGTGTTTCGCATGGATTTGAAGCTAACTCGTTCGTTTCGCATGCAGGTGTAGCTTAATAATGTATATCACAAGTATTTGCAGCTAAACCATTTGTTTTGCATGGATTTGAAGCTAAGCCTTCTACTTCGCATTCATTTGAAGCTAAATCATTTGTTTCGCATGGATTTGAAGCTAAACCTTCTTCATTGCATTGATTTGCAGCTAAATCATGTGTTTCGCATGGATTTGAAGCTAACTCGTTCGTTTCGCATGCAGTTGTAGATTAATAATGTATATCACAAGAATTTGTAGCTAAACCATTTGTTTTGCATGGATTTGAAGCTAAGCCTTCTACTTCGCATTCATTTGAAGCTAAATCATGTGTCTCGCATGGAATTGAATCTAAGCCTTGTCCTTCGAATTGATTTGAAGCTAAATCATGTGTTTCGTATGGATTTGATGCTAAACCTTCTACATCGAATTGATTTGAAGCTAAATCATGTGTCTCGCATGGATTTGAAGCTACCTCGTTTGTTCCTACAGTATTTAAATCTATATCACTTATATCGCAAGTATTTGAAGCTAAAACATATGTGTCGCATGGATTTGAAGCTGAACCTACTACATCGCATTGATTTGAAGCTAATTCTTGTGTATCGCATGGATTTGAAGAAAACCATCTACATCGCATTGATTTGTAGCTAAACCTTCTACATTCTATTGATTTGTAGCTAAACCTTCTACCTCTTATTGATTTGAAGCTAAACCTTCTACATCGCATTGATTTGAAGATAAATCGTGTGTTTCGCATGGATATGAAGCTAACTCGTTCGTTTCGCATGCAGTTGTAGCTAAATGATATATATCACAAGTATTTGTAGCTAAACCATTTGTTTCGCATGGATTTGAAGCAACGCCTTCTACTTCGCATTGATTTGAAGCTAAATCATTTGTTTCGAATGGAATTGAAGCCACCTCGTTTGTTCCTCCAGCTTTTGAAGCTATAACACTTATATCGCAAGTATTTGAAGCTAAATCATATGTGACGCATGGATTTGAAGCTGAACCTTCTACATCGCATTGATTTGAAGCTAAATCTTGTGTATCGCATGGATTTGAAGCAGAACCTTCTACATCGCATTGATTTGAAGCTAAATCTAGTGTATCGCATGGATATGAAGCTAAACCTTCTACATCGCATTGATTTGCAGCTAAATCATGTGTTTCGCATGGATTTAAAGCTAACTCGTTCGTTTCGCCTGCAGTTGAATTTACATCACTTATATCGCAAGTATTTGAAGCTAAATCATGTGTATCGCGTGGATTTTGATGCTAACTCGTTTGATTAGTCTGCATTTGAAGCTATATCACTTATACCCCAAGTGTTTGAAGCTAAATCATATGTTTCGCGTGAATTTGAAGCTAAACCTTCTACATCGCATTGATTTGAAGCTAAATCATGTCTTTCACAAGTATTTGAAGATGAACCATTTGAATCGCATTGATTTGAACCCGAAACTTCTACTTCGCACCTATTTGCAGCTAAATCATTTGTTTCGCATGGATTTGAAGCTAAGCCTTCTACATCACATTGATTTGCAGCTAAATCATGTGTTTCGCATGGATTTGAAGCTAACTCGTTCGTTTCGCATGAAGTTGTAGCTTAATAATGTATATCACAAGTATTTGTAGCTAAACAGTTTGTTTTGCATGGATTTGAAGCTAAGCCTTCTACTTCGCATTCATTTGAAGCTAAATCATTTGTTTCGCATGGATTTGAATCTAAGCCTTGTCCTTCGAATTGATTTGAAGCTAAATCATGTGTTTCGTATGGATTTGAAGCCAAACCTTCTACATCGAATTAATTTGAAGCTAAATCATGTGTCTCGCATGGAATTGAAGCTACCTCGTTTGTTCCTACAGTATTTAAAGCTATATCACTTATATCGCAAGTATTTGAAGCTAAAACATATGTGTCGCATGGATTTGAAGCTGAACCTACTACATCGCATTGATTTGAAGCTAAATCTTGTGTATCGCATGGATTTGAAGTTAAACCTTCTACATCGCATTGGTTTGAAGCTAAATCATGTGAATCGCATGGATTTGAAGCTAACTCGTTCGTTTCACATGCAGTTGTAGCTAAATGAGATATATCAAAAGTATTTGTAGCTAAACCATTTGTTTTGCATGGATTTGAAGCTAAGCCTTCTACTTCGCATTCATTTGAAGCTAAATCATTTGTTTCGCATGGATTTGAAGCTAAGCCTTCTACATCACATTGATTTGCAGCTAAATCATGTGTTTCGCATTGATTTGAAGCTAACTTGTTCGTTTCGCATGCAGTTGTAGCTTAATAATGTATATCACAAGTATTTGTAGCTAAACCATTTGTTTTGCATGGATTTGAAGCTAAGCCTTCTACTTCGCATTCGTTTGAAGCTAAATCATTTGTTTCGCATGGATTTGAAGCTAAACCTTCTTCATTGCATTGATCTGCAGCTAAATCATGTGTTTCGCATAGATTTGAAGCTAACTCGTTCGTTGCGCATGCAGTAAAATCTAAATAACGTATATCACCAGTATTTGAAGCTAAACCATAGTTTCGCATGGATTTGAAGCTAAGCCTTCTACTTCGCATTCATTTGAAGCTAACTCATTTGTTTCGCATGGAATTGTAGCTACCTCGTTTGTTCCTCCTACTTTTATAGTTATATCACTTATATCGCATGGATTTGAAGCTGAACATACTACATCGCATTGATTTGAAGCTAAATCTTGTATGTCGCATGAATTTGAAGCAAACCATCTACGTCGCATTGATTGGCAGCAAAAATCATGTGTTTTGCATCGATTTGAAGCTAACTCGTTCGTTTCGCCGCCATTTGAAACTATATCACTTATATCGCAAGTATTTGAAGCTAAATCATATGTGCCGCATGGATTTGAAGCTGAACCTACTACATCGCATTGATTTGAAGCTAAATCTTTTGTATCGCATGGATTTGAAGCTAAACCTTCTACATCGCTTTGATTTGAAGATAAATCGTGTGTTTCGCATAGATTTGAATCTAAGCCTTGTCCTTCGAATTTATTTGAAGCTAAATCATGTGTTTCGTATGGATTTGAAGCTAAACCTTCTACATCGCATTGATTTGAAGCTAAATCAAGTGTCTTGCATGGAATTGAAGCTACCTCGTTTGTTCCTACAGTATTTAAAGCTATATCACTTATATCGCAAGTATTTGAAGCTAAAACATATGTGTCGCATGGATTTGAAGCTGAACCTACTACATCGCATTGATTTGAAGCTGAACCTACTACATCGCATTGATTTGAAGCTGAACCTACTACATCGCATTGATTTGAAGCTAAATCTTGTGTATCGCATGGATTTGAAGCTAAACCTTCTACATCGCATTGATTGGCAGCAAAAATCATGTGTTTTGCATGGATTTGAAGCTAAATCATTTGTTTCGCATGGAATTGAAGCTACCTCGCATGTTCCTCCAGCTTTTGAAGCTATATCACTTATATCGCAAGTATTTGAAGCTAAATCATATGTGTCGTATGGATTTGAAGCAGAACCTTCTACATCGCATTGATTTGAAGCTAAATCTAGTGTATCGCATGGATTTGAAGCTAAACCTTCTACATCGCATTGATTTGAAGATAAATCATTTGTTTCGCATGGAATTGAAGCTACCTCGTTTGTTCCTCCTGCATTTGAAGCTATATCATTTGTATCGCATGGATCTGATTCAAACCACCTACATCGCATTGATTTGCAGCTGAATCATGTGTTTCGCATGGATTTGAAGCTAATTCGTTCGTTTCGCATGCAGTTGTAGCTTAATAATGTATATCACAAGTATTTGTAGCTAAACCATTTGTTTTGCACGGATTTGAAGCTAAGCCTTCTACTTCGCATTCGTTTGAAGCTAAATCATTTGTTTCGCATTGATTTGAAGCTAAACCTTCTTCATTACATTGATCTGCAGCTAAATCATGTGTTTCGCATAGATTTGAAGCTAACTCGTTCGTTGCGCATGCAGTAAAATCTAAATAACGTATATCACCAGTATTTGAAGCTAAACCATTTGTTTCGCATGGATTTGAAGCTAAGCCTTCTACTTCGCATTCATTTGAAGCTAACTCATTTGTTTCGCATGGAATGGTAGCTACCTCGTTTGTTCCTCCTACTTTTATAGCTATATCACTTATATCGCATGGATTTGAAGCTGAACATACTACATCGCATTGATTTGAAGCTAAATCTTGTGTGTCGCATGAATTTGAAGCAAACCATCTACGTCGCATTGATTTGAAGCTCAATCATTTGTTTCGCATGGAATTGAAGCTACCTCGTTTGTTCCACCTGCTTTTGAAGCTATATCACTTATATCGCAAGGATTTGAAGCTAGATCATATGTGTCTCATGGATTTGAAGCTGAACCTACTACATCGCATTGATTTGAAGCTAAATCATGTGTATCGCATGGATTTGAAGCTAAACCTTCTACATCGCATTGATTTGTAGCTAAACCTTCTACATTCTATTGATTTGTAGCTAAACCTTCTACCTCTTATTGATTTGAAGCTAAGCCTTCTACATCGCATTGATTTGAAGCTAAATCTTGTGTCTCGCATGGATTTGAAGCTACCTCGTTTGTTCCTACAGTATTTAAATCTATATCACTTATATCGCAAGTATTTGAAGCCAAAACATATGTGTCGCATGGATTTGAAGCTGAACCTACTACATCGCATTGATTTGAAGCTAAATCTTGTGTATCGCATGGATTTGAAGCTAAACCTACTACATCGCATTGGTTTGAAGCTAAATCATGTGAATCGCATGGTTTTGAAGCTAACTCGTTCGTTTCGCATGCAGTTGTAGCTTAATAATGTATATCACAAGTATTTGTAGCTAAACCATTTGTTTTGCATGGATTTGAAGCTAAGCCTTCTACTTCGCATTCATTTGAAGCTAAATCATTTGTTTCGCATGGATTTGAAGCTAAGCCTTCTACATCACATTGATTTGCAGCTAAATCATGTGTTTCGCATGGATTTGAAGCTAACTCGTTCGTTTCGCATGCAGGTGTAGCTTAATAATGTATATCAGAAGTATTTGCAGCTAAACCATTTGTTTTGCATGGATTTGAAGCTAAGCCTTCTACTTCGCATTCATTTGAAGCTAAATCATTTGTTTCGCATGGATTTGAAGCTAAACCTTCTTCATTGCATTGATTTGCAGCTAAATCATGTGTTTCGCATGGATTTGAAGCTAACTCGTTCGTTTCGCATGCAGTTGTAGATTAATAATGTATATCACAAGAATTTGTAGCTAAACCATTTGTTTTGCATGGATTTGAAGCTAAGCCTTCTACTTCGCATTCATTTGAAGCTAAATCATGTGTCTCGCATGGAATTGAATCTAAGCCTTGTCCTTCGAATTGATTTGAAGCTAAATCATGTGTTTCGTATGGATTTGATGCTAAACCTTCTACATCGAATTGATTTGAAGCTAAATCATGTGTCTCGCATGGATTTGAAGCTACCTCGTTTGTTCCTACAGTATTTAAATCTATATCACTTATATCGCAAGTATTTGAAGCTAAAACATATGTGTCGCATGGATTTGAAGCTGAACCTACTACATCGCATTGATTTGAAGCTAAATCTTGTGTATCGCATGGATTTGAAGCTAAACCTTCTACATCGCATTGGTTTGAAGCTAAATCATGTGAATCGCATTGATTTGAAGCTAACTCGTTCGTTTCGCATGCAGTTGTAGCTTAATAATGTATATCACAAGTATTTGTAGCTAAACCATTTGTTTTGCATGGATTTGAAGCTAAGCCTTCTACTTCGCATTCATTTGAAGCTAAATCATTTGTTTCGCATGGATTTGAAGCTAAGCCTTCTACATCACATTGATTTGCAGCTAAATCATGTGTTTCGCATGGATTTGAAGCTAACTCGTTCGTTTCGCATGCAGTTGTAGCTTAATAATGTATATCACAAGTATTTGTAGCTAAACCATTTGTTTTGCATGGATTTGAAGCTAAGCCTTCTACTTCGCATTCATTTGAAGCTAACTCATGTGTCTCGCATGGAATTGAAGCTACCTCGTTTGTTCCTACAGTATTTAAAGCTATATCACTTATATCGCAAGTATTTGAAGCTAAAACATATGTGTCGCATGGATTTGAAGCTGAACCTACTACATCGCAATTAATTTGCAGCTAAATCATGTGTTTCGCATGGATTTGAAGCTAACTCGTTCGTTTTGCATGCAATTGTATCTTAATAATGTATATCACAAGTATTTGTAGCTAAACCATTTGTTTTGCATGGATTTGAAGCTAAGCCTTCTACTTCGCATTCATTTGAAGCTAAATCATTTGTTTCGCATGGATTTAAATCTAAACCTTGTCCTTCGAATTGATTTGAAGCTAAATCATGTGTTTCGTATGGATTTGAAGCTAAACCTTCTACATTGAATTGATTTGAAGCTAAATAATGTGTCTCGCATGGATTTGAAGCTATCTCGTTTGTTCCTACAGTATTTAAAGCTATATCACTTATATCGCAAGTATTTGAAGCTAAAACATATGTGTCGCATGGATTTGAAGCTGAACCTACTACATCGCATTGATTTGAAGCTAAATCTTGTGTATCGCATGGATTTGTAGCTAAACCTTCCACATCGCATTGGTTTGAAGCTAAATCATGTGAATCGCATGGATTTGAAGCTAACTCGTTCGTTTCGCATGCAGTTGTAGCTAAATGATATATATCACAAGTATTTGTAGCTAAACCATTTGTTTTGTATGGATTTGAAGCTAAGCCTTCTACTTCGCATTCGTTTGAAGCTAAATCATTTGTTTCGCATGGATTTGAAGCTGAACCTACTACATCGCATTGATTTGAAGCTAAATCTTGTGTATCGCATGGATTTGTAGCTAAACCTTCCACATCGCATTGGTTTGAAGCTAAATCATGTGAATCGCATGGATTTGAAGCTAACTCGTTCGTTTCGCATGCAGTTGTAGCTAAATGATATATATCACAAGTATTTGTAGCTAAACCATTTGTTTTGCATGGATTTGAAACTAAGCCTTCTACTTCGTATTCGTTTGAAGCTAAATCATTTGTTTCGCATGGATTTGAAGCTAAGCCTTCTATATCACATTGATTTGCAGCTAAATCATGTGTTTCGCATGGATTTGAAGCTAACTCGTTCGTTTCGCATGCAGTTGTAGCTTAATAATGTATATCACAAGTATTTGTAGCTAAACCATTTGTTTTGCATGGATTTGAAGCTAAGCCTTCTACTTCGCATTCATTTGAAGTTAAATCATTTGTTTCGCATGGATTTGAATCTAAGCCTTGTCCTTCGCATTGATTTGAAGCTAAATCATGTGTATCGCATGGATTTGAAGCTAAACCTTCTACATCGCATTGATTTGAAGCTAAATCATGTGTTTCGCATGGATTTGAAGCTAACTCGTTTTTTTCGCATGCAGTTGTAGCTACATAATGTATACCACAATTATTTGTAGCTAAACCATTTGTTTCGCATGGATTTGAAGCTATGCCTTCTACTTCGCATTGATTTGAAGCCAAATCATTTGTTTCGCATGGATTTGAATCTAAGTCTTGTCCTTCGAATTGATTTGAAGCTAAATCATGTGTTTCGTATGGATTTGAAGCTAAACCTTCTACATCGCATTGATTTGTAGCTAAACATTCTACATTCTATTGATTTGAAGCTAAACCTTCTACCTCTTATTGATTTGAAGCTAAACCTTCTACAACGCATTGATTTGAAGATAAATCGTGTGTTTCGCATGGATATGAAGCTAACTCGTTAGTTTCGCATGCAGTTGTAGCTAAATAATGAATATCACAAGTATTTGTAGCTAAACCATTTGTTTCGCATGGATTTGAAGCTACGCCTTCTACTTCGCATTGATTTGAAGCTAAATCATTTGTTTCGCATGGAATTAAAGCTACCTCGTTTGTTCCTCCTGCATTTGAAGCTACATCACTTCTATCGCATGGATTTGAAGCTGAACCTACTACATCGCATTGATTTGAAGCTAATTCTTGTGTATCGCATGGATTTGAAGAAAACCATCTACATCGCATTGATTTGTAGCTAAACCTTCTACATTCTATTGATTTGTAGCTAAACCTTCTACCTCTTATTGATTTGAAGCTAAACCTTCTACATCGCATTGATTTGAAGATAAATCGTGTGTTTCGCATGGATATGAAGCTAACTCGTTCGTTTCGCATGCAGTTGTAGCTAAATGATATATATCACAAGTATTTGTAGCTAAACCATTTGTTTCGCATGGATTTGAAGCAACGCCTTCTACTTCGCATTGATTTGAAGCTAAATCATTTGTTTCGAATGGAATTGAAGCCACCTCGTTTGTTCCTCCAGCTTTTGAAGCTATAACACTTATATCGCAAGTATTTGAAGCTAAATCATATGTGACGCATGGATTTGAAGCTGAACCTTCTACATCGCATTGATTTGAAGCTAAATCTTGTGTATCGCATGGATTTGAAGCAGAACCTTCTACATCGCATTGATTTGAAGCTAAATCTAGTGTATCGCATGGATATGAAGCTAAACCTTCTACATCGCATTGATTTGCAGCTAAATCATGTGTTTCGCATGGATTTAAAGCTAACTCGTTCGTTTCGCCTGCAGTTGAATTTACATCACTTATATCGCAAGTATTTGAAGCTAAATCATGTGTATCGCGTGGATTTTGATGCTAACTCGTTTGATTAGTCTGCATTTGAAGCTATATCACTTATACCCCAAGTGTTTGAAGCTAAATCATATGTTTCGCGTGAATTTGAAGCTAAACCTTCTACATCGCATTGATTTGAAGCTAAATCATGTCTTTCACAAGTATTTGAAGATGAACCATTTGAATCGCATTGATTTGAACCCGAAACTTCTACTTCGCACCTATTTGCAGCTAAATCATTTGTTTCGCATGGATTTGAAGCTAAGCCTTCTACATCACATTGATTTGCAGCTAAATCATGTGTTTCGCATGGATTTGAAGCTAACTCGTTCGTTTCGCATGAAGTTGTAGCTTAATAATGTATATCACAAGTATTTGTAGCTAAACAGTTTGTTTTGCATGGATTTGAAGCTAAGCCTTCTACTTCGCATTCATTTGAAGCTAAATCATTTGTTTCGCATGGATTTGAATCTAAGCCTTGTCCTTCGAATTGATTTGAAGCTAAATCATGTGTTTCGTATGGATTTGAAGCCAAACCTTCTACATCGAATTAATTTGAAGTTAAATCATGTGTCTCGCATGGAATTGAAGCTACCTCGTTTGTTCCTACAGTATTTAAAGCTATATCACTTATATCGCAAGTATTTGAAGCTAAAACATATGTGTCGCATGGATTTGAAGCTGAACCTACTACATCGCATTGATTTGAAGCTAAATCTTGTGTATCGCATGGATTTGAAGTTAAACCTTCTACATCGCATTGGTTTGAAGCTAAATCATGTGAATCGCATGGATTTGAAGCTAACTCGTTCGTTTCACATGCAGTTGTAGCTAAATGAGATATATCAAAAGTATTTGTAGCTAAACCATTTGTTTTGCATGGATTTGAAGCGAAGCCTTCTACTTCGCATTCATTTGAAGCTAAATCATTTGTTTCGCAGGGATTTGAAGCTAAGCCTTCTACATCACATTGATTTGCAGCTAAATCATGTGTTTCGCATTGATTTGAAGCTAACTTGTTCGTTTCGCATGCAGTTGTAGCTTAATAATGTATATCACAGGTATTTGTAGCTAAACCATTTGTTTTGCATGGATTTGAAGCTAAGCCTTCTACTTCGCATTCGTTTGAAGCTAAATCATTTGTTTCGCATGGATTTGAAGCTAAACCTTCTTCATTGCATTGATCTGCAGCTAAATCATGTGTTTCGCATAGATTTGAAGCTAACTCGTTCGTTGCGCATGCAGTAAAATCTAAATAACGTATATCACCAGTATTTGAAGCTAAACCATTTGTTTCGCATGGATTTGAAGCTAAGCCTTCTACTTCGCATTCATTTGAAGCTAACTCATTTGTTTCGCATGGAATTGTAGCTACCTCGTTTGTTCCTCCTACTTTTATAGTTATATCACTTATATCGCATGGATTTGAAGCTGAACATACTACATCGCATTGATTTGAAGCTAAATCTTGTGTGTCGCATGAATTTGAAGCAAACCATCTACGTCGCATTGATTGGCAGCAAAAATCATGTGTTTTGCATCGATTTGAAGCTAACTCGTTCGTTTCGCCGCCATTTGAAACTATATCACTTATATCGCAAGTATTTGAAGCTAAATCATATGTGCCGCATGGATTTGAAGCTGAACCTACTACATCGCATTGATTTGAAGCTAAATCTTTTGTATCACATGGATTTGACGCTAAACCTACTACATCGCATTGATTTGAAGCTAAATCTTGTGTATCGCATGGATTTGAAGCTAACTCGTTTGTTTCGCCTGCATGTGAAGCCCTTTCATTTATACTGCAAGTATTTGAAGCGAAATCATTCGTTTCGCATGGATTTGAAGCTAAATCATGTTTTTCGCATGGATTTGAAGCTAACTCGTTCGTTTCGCCTCCATTTGAAGCTATATCACTTATATCGCAAGTATTTGAAGCTAAATCATATGTGCCGCATGGATTTGAAGCTGAACCTACTACATCGCATTGATTTGAAGCTAAATCTTTTGTATCGCATGGATTTGAAGCTAAACCTTCTACATCGCTTTGATTTGAAGATAAATCGTGTGTTTCGCATAGATTTGAATCTAAGCCTTGTCCTTCGAATTTATTTGAAGCTAAATCATGTGTTTCGTATGGATTTGAAGCTAAACCTTCTACATCGCATTGATTTGAAGCTAAATCAAGTGTCTTGCATGGAATTGAAGCTACCTCGTTTGTTCCTACAGTATTTAAAGCTATATCACTTATATCGCAAGTATTTGAAGCTAAAACATATGTGTCGCATGGATTTGAAGCTGAACCTACTACATCGCATTGATTTGAAGCTGAACCTACTACATCGCATTGATTTGAAGCTGAACCTACTACATCGCATTGATTTGAAACTAAATCTTGTGTATCGCATGGATTTGAAGCTAAACCTTCTACATCGCATTGATTGGCAGCAAAAATCATGTGTTTTGCATGGATTTGAAGCTAAATCATTTGTTTCGCATGGAATTGAAGCTACCTCGCATGTTCCTCCAGCTTTTGAAGCTATATCACTTATATCGCAAGTATTTGAAGCTAAATCATATGTGTCGTATGGATTTGAAGCAGAACCTTCTACATCGCATTGATTTGAAGCTAAATCTAGTGTATCGCATGGATTTGAAGCTAAACCTTCTACATCGCATTGATTGGCAGCAAAAATCATGTGTTTTGCATGGATTTGAAGCTAACTCGTTCGTTTCGCCTCCATTTGAAACTATATCACTTATATCGCAAGCATTTGAAGCTAAATCATATGTGCCGCATGGATTTGAAGCTGAACCTACTACATCGCATTGAGTTGAAGCTAAATCTTTTGTATCGCATGGATTTGAAGCTAAACCTTCTACATCGCATTGATGTGAAGATAAATCTTGTGTATCGCATGGATTGGAAGCTAAACCTTCTACATCGCATTGGTTTGACGCTAAATCATGTGAATCGCATGGATTTGAATCTAAGCCTTGTCCTTCGAATTGATTTGAAGCTAAATCATGTGTTTCGTATGGATTTGAAGCTAAACCTTCTACATCGAATTGATTTGAAACTAAACCTACTATATTCTATTGATTTGAAGCTAAACCTTCTACCTTTTATTGATTTGAAGCTAAACCATCTACATCGCATTGATTTGAAGATAAATCATTTGTTTCGCATGGAATTGAAGCTACCTCGTTTGTTCCTCCTGCATTTGAAGCTATATCATTTGTATCGCATGGATCTGATTCAAACCACCTACATCGCATTGATTTGCAGCTGAATCATGTGTTTCGCATGGATTTGAAGCTAACTCGTTCGTTTCGCCTGTATTTGAAGATAGATCACTTATATCGCAAGTATTTGAAGCTAAATCATGTGTTTCGTTTGGATTTGAAGCTAACTCGTTTGTTTCGCATGCAGTTGTAGCTGAATAATGTATATCACAAGTATTTGTAGCTAAACCATTTGTTTCGCATGGATTTGAAGCAACGCCTTCTACTTCGCATTGATTTGAAGCTAAATCATTTGTTTCGCATGGATTTGAGTCTAAGCCTTGTTCTTCGAATTTATTTGAAGCTAAATCATGTGTATCGCATGGATTTGAAGCTAAACCTTCTACATCGCATTGATTTGAAGCTAAATCATGTGTTTCGTATGGATTTGAAGCTAACTCGTTTGTTTCGCATGCAGTTGTAGCTACATAATGTATATCACAAGTATTTGTAGCTAAACCATTTGTATCGCATGGATTTGAAGCTATGCCTTCTACTTCGCATTGATTTGAAGCTAAATCATTTGTTTCGCATGGATTTGAGTCTAAGCCTTGTTCTTCGAATTTATTTGAAGCTAAATCATGTGTATCGCATGGATTTGAAGCTAAACCTTCTACATCGCATTGATTTGAAGCTAAATCATGTGTTTCGCATGGATTTGAAGCTAACTCGTTTGTTCCTACAGTATTTAAAGCTATATCACTTATATCGCAAGTATTTGAAGCTAAAACATATGTGTCGCATGGATTTGAAGCTCAACCTACTACATCGCATTGATTTGCAGCTAAATCATGTGTTTCGCATGGATTTGAAGCTAACTCGTTCGTTTTGCATGCAATTGTATCTTAATAATGTATATCACAAGTATTTGTTGCTAAACCATTTGTTTTGCATGGATTTGAAGCTATGCCTTCTACTTCGCATTGATTTGAAGCTAAATCATTTGTTTCGCATGGATTTGAATCTAAACCTTGTCCTTCGAATTGATTTGAAGCTAAATCATGTGTTTCGTATGGATTTGAAGCTAAACCTTCTACATTGAATTGATTTGAAGCTAAATAATGTGTCTCGCATGGATTTGAAGCTACCTCGTTTGTTCCTACAGTATTTAAAGCTATATCACTTATATCGCAAGTATTTGAAGCTAAAACATATGTGTCGCATGGATTTGAAGCTCAACCTACTACATCGCATTGATTTGCAGCTAAATCATGTGTTTCGCATGGATTTGAAGCTAACTCGTTCGTTTTGCATGCAATTGTATCTTAATAATGTATATCACAAGTATTTGTTGCTAAACCATTTGTTTTGCATGGATTTGAAGCTATGCCTTCTACTTCGCATTGATTTGAAGCCAAATCATTTGTTTCGCATGGATTTGAATCTAAGTCTTGTCCTTCGAATTGATTTGAAGCTAAATCATGTGTTTCGTATGGATTTGAAGCTAAACCTTCTACATCGCATTGATTTGTAGCTAAACATTCTACATTCTATTGATTTGAAGCTAAACCTTCTACCTCTTATTGATTTGAAGCTAAACCTTCTACATCGCATTGATTTGAAGATAAATCGTGTGTTTCGCATCGATATGAAGCTAACTCGTTAGTTTCGCATGCAGTTGTAGCTAAATAGTGAATATAACAAGTATTTGTAGCTAAACCATTTGTTTCGCATGGATTTGAAGCTACGCCTTCTACTTCGCATTGATTTGAAGCTAAATCATTTGTTTCGCATGGAATTGAAGCTACCTCGTTTGTTCCTCCTGCATTTGAAGCTACATCACTTCTATCGCATGGATTTGAAGCTGAACCTACTACATCGCATTGATTTGAAGCTAATTCTTGTGTATTGCATGGATTTGAAGAAAACCATCTACATCGCATTGATTTGTAGCTAAACCTTCTACATTCTATTGATTTGTAGCTAAACCTTCTACCTCTTATTGATTTGAAGCTAAACCTTCTACATCGCATTGATTTGAAGATAAATCGTGTGTTTCGCATGGATATAAAGCTAACTCGTTCGTTTCGCATGCAGTTGTAGCTAAATGATATATATCACAAGTATTTGTAGCTAAACCATTTGTTTCGCATGGATTTGAAGCAACGCCTTCTACTTCGCATTGATTTGAAGCTAAATCATTTGTTTCGAATGGAATTGAAGCCACCTCGTTTGTTCCTCCAGCTTTTGAAGCTATAACACTTATATCGCAAGTATTTGAAGCTAAATCATATGTGACGCATGGATTTGAAGCTGAACCTTCTACATCGCATTGATTTGAAGCTAAATCTTGTGTATCGCATGGATTTGAAGCAGAACCTTCTACATCGCATTGATTTGAAGCTAAATCTAGTGTATCGCATGGATATGAAGCTAAACCTTCTACATCGCATTGATTTGCAGCTAAATCATGTGTTTCGCATGGATTTAAAGCTAACTCGTTCGTTTCGCCTGCAGTTGAATTTACATCACTTATATCGCAAGTATTTGAAGCTAAATCATGTGTATCGCGTGGATTTTGATGCTAACTCGTTTGATTAGTCTGCATTTGAAGCTATATCACTTATACCCCAAGTGTTTGAAGCTAAATCATATGTTTCGCGTGAATTTGAAGCTAAACCTTCTACATCGCATTGATTTGAAGCTAAATCATGTCTTTCACAAGTATTTGAAGATGAACCATTTGAATCGCATTGATTTGAACCCGAAACTTCTACTTCGCACCTATTTGCAGCTAAATCATTTGTTTCGCATGGATTTGAAGCTAAGCCTTCTACATCACATTGATTTGCAGCTAAATCATGTGTTTCGCATGGATTTGAAGCTAACTCGTTCGTTTCGCATGAAGTTGTAGCTTAATAATGTATATCACAAGTATTTGTAGCTAAACAGTTTGTTTTGCATGGATTTGAAGCTAAGCCTTCTACTTCGCATTCATTTGAAGCTAAATCATTTGTTTCGCATGGATTTGAATCTAAGCCTTGTCCTTCGAATTGATTTGAAGCTAAATCATGTGTTTCGTATGGATTTGAAGCCAAACCTTCTACATCGAATTAATTTGAAGTTAAATCATGTGTCTCGCATGGAATTGAAGCTACCTCGTTTGTTCCTACAGTATTTAAAGCTATATCACTTATATCGCAAGTATTTGAAGCTAAAACATATGTGTCGCATGGATTTGAAGCTGAACCTACTACATCGCATTGATTTGAAGCTAAATCTTGTGTATCGCATGGATTTGAAGTTAAACCTTCTACATCGCATTGGTTTGAAGCTAAATCATGTGAATCGCATGGATTTGAAGCTAACTCGTTCGTTTCACATGCAGTTGTAGCTAAATGAGATATATCAAAAGTATTTGTAGCTAAACCATTTGTTTTGCATGGATTTGAAGCGAAGCCTTCTACTTCGCATTCATTTGAAGCTAAATCATGTGTTTCGCATGGATTTGAAGCTAACTCGTTTTTTTCGCATGCAGTTGTAGCTACATAATGTATACCACAATTATTTGTAGCTAAACCATTTGTTTCGCATGGATTTGAAGCTATGCCTTCTACTTCGCATTGATTTGAAGCCAAATCATTTGTTTCGCATGGATTTGAATCTAAGTCTTGTCCTTCGAATTGATTTGAAGCTAAATCATGTGTTTCGTATGGATTTGAAGCTAAACCTTCTACATCGCATTGATTTGTAGCTAAACATTCTACATTCTATTGATTTGAAGCTAAACCTTCTACCTCTTATTGATTTGAAGCTAAACCTTCTACAACGCATTGATTTGAAGATAAATCGTGTGTTTCGCATGGATATGAAGCTAACTCGTTAGTTTCGCATGCAGTTGTAGCTAAATAATGAATATCACAAGTATTTGTAGCTAAACCATTTGTTTCGCATGGATTTGAAGCTACGCCTTCTACTTCGCATTGATTTGAAGCTAAATCATTTGTTTCGCATGGAATTAAAGCTACCTCGTTTGTTCCTCCTGCATTTGAAGCTACATCACTTCTATCGCATGGATTTGAAGCTGAACCTACTACATCGCATTGATTTGAAGCTAATTCTTGTGTATCGCATGGATTTGAAGAAAACCATCTACATCGCATTGATTTGTAGCTAAACCTTCTACATTCTATTGATTTGTAGCTAAACCTTCTACCTCTTATTGATTTGAAGCTAAACCTTCTACATCGCATTGATTTGAAGATAAATCGTGTGTTTCGCATGGATATGAAGCTAACTCGTTCGTTTCGCATGCAGTTGTAGCTAAATGATATATATCACAAGTATTTGTAGCTAAACCATTTGTTTCGCATGGATTTGAAGCAACGCCTTCTACTTCGCATTGATTTGAAGCTAAATCATTTGTTTCGAATGGAATTGAAGCCACCTCGTTTGTTCCTCCAGCTTTTGAAGCTATAACACTTATATCGCAAGTATTTGAAGCTAAATCATATGTGACGCATGGATTTGAAGCTGAACCTTCTACATCGCATTGATTTGAAGCTAAATCTTGTGTATCGCATGGATTTGAAGCAGAACCTTCTACATCGCATTGATTTGAAGCTAAATCTAGTGTATCGCATGGATATGAAGCTAAACCTTCTACATCGCATTGATTTGCAGCTAAATCATGTGTTTCGCATGGATTTAAAGCTAACTCGTTCGTTTCGCCTGCAGTTGAATTTACATCACTTATATCGCAAGTATTTGAAGCTAAATCATGTGTATCGCGTGGATTTTGATGCTAACTCGTTTGATTAGTCTGCATTTGAAGCTATATCACTTATACCCCAAGTGTTTGAAGCTAAATCATATGTTTCGCGTGAATTTGAAGCTAAACCTTCTACATCGCATTGATTTGAAGCTAAATCATGTCTTTCACAAGTATTTGAAGATGAACCATTTGAATCGCATTGATTTGAACCCGAAACTTCTACTTCGCACCTATTTGCAGCTAAATCATTTGTTTCGCATGGATTTGAAGCTAAGCCTTCTACATCACATTGATTTGCAGCTAAATCATGTGTTTCGCATGGATTTGAAGCTAACTCGTTCGTTTCGCATGAAGTTGTAGCTTAATAATGTATATCACAAGTATTTGTAGCTAAACAGTTTGTTTTGCATGGATTTGAAGCTAAGCCTTCTACTTCGCATTCATTTGAAGCTAAATCATTTGTTTCGCATGGATTTGAATCTAAGCCTTGTCCTTCGAATTGATTTGAAGCTAAATCATGTGTTTCGTATGGATTTGAAGCCAAACCTTCTACATCGAATTAATTTGAAGTTAAATCATGTGTCTCGCATGGAATTGAAGCTACCTCGTTTGTTCCTACAGTATTTAAAGCTATATCACTTATATCGCAAGTATTTGAAGCTAAAACATATGTGTCGCATGGATTTGAAGCTGAACCTACTACATCGCATTGATTTGAAGCTAAATCTTGTGTATCGCATGGATTTGAAGTTAAACCTTCTACATCGCATTGGTTTGAAGCTAAATCATGTGAATCGCATGGATTTGAAGCTAACTCGTTCGTTTCACATGCAGTTGTAGCTAAATGAGATATATCAAAAGTATTTGCAGCTAAACCATTTGTTTTGCATGGATTTGAAGCGAAGCCTTCTACTTCGCATTCATTTGAAGCTAAATCATTTGTTTCGCAGGGATTTGAAGCTAAGCCTTCTACATCACATTGATTTGCAGCTAAATCATGTGTTTCGCATTGATTTGAAGCTAACTTGTTCGTTTCGCATGCAGTTGTAGCTTAATAATGTATATCACAGGTATTTGTAGCTAAACCATTTGTTTTGCATGGATTTGAAGCTAAGCCTTCTACTTCGCATTCGTTTGAAGCTAAATCATTTGTTTCGCATGGATTTGAAGCTAAACCTTCTTCATTGCATTGATCTGCAGCTAAATCATGTGTTTCGCATAGATTTGAAGCTAACTCGTTCGTTGCGCATGCAGTAAAATCTAAATAACGTATATCACCAGTATTTGAAGCTAAACCATTTGTTTCGCATGGATTTGAAGCTAAGCCTTCTACTTCGCATTCATTTGAAGCTAACTCATTTGTTTCGCATGGAATTGTAGCTACCTCGTTTGTTCCTCCTACTTTTATAGTTATATCACTTATATCGCATGGATTTGAAGCTGAACATACTACATCGCATTGATTTGAAGCTAAATCTTGTGTGTCGCATGAATTTGAAGCAAACCATCTACGTCGCATTGATTGGCAGCAAAAATCATGTGTTTTGCATCGATTTGAAGCTAACTCGTTCGTTTCGCCGCCATTTGAAACTATATCACTTATATCGCAAGTATTTGAAGCTAAATCATATGTGCCGCATGGATTTGAAGCTGAACCTACTACATCGCATTGATTTGAAGCTAAATCTTTTGTATCACATGGATTTGACGCTAAACCTACTACATCGCATTGATTTGAAGCTAAATCTTGTGTATCGCATGGATTTGAAGCTAACTCGTTTGTTTCGCCTGCATGTGAAGCCCTTTCATTTATACTGCAAGTATTTGAAGCGAAATCATTCGTTTCGCATGGATTTGAAGCTAAATCATGTTTTTCGCATGGATTTGAAGCTAACTCGTTCGTTTCGCCTCCATTTGAAGCTATATCACTTATATCGCAAGTATTTGAAGCTAAATCATATGTGCCGCATGGATTTGAAGCTGAACCTACTACATCGCATTGATTTGAAGCTAAATCTTTTGTATCGCATGGATTTGAAGCTAAACCTTCTACATCGCTTTGATTTGAAGATAAATCGTGTGTTTCGCATAGATTTGAATCTAAGCCTTGTCCTTCGAATTTATTTGAAGCTAAATCATGTGTTTCGTATGGATTTGAAGCTAAACCTTCTACATCGCATTGATTTGAAGCTAAATCAAGTGTCTTGCATGGAATTGAAGCTACCTCGTTTGTTCCTACAGTATTTAAAGCTATATCACTTATATCGCAAGTATTTGAAGCTAAAACATATGTGTCGCATGGATTTGAAGCTGAACCTACTACATCGCATTGATTTGAAGCTGAACCTACTACATCGCATTGATTTGAAGCTGAACCTACTACATCGCATTGATTTGAAACTAAATCTTGTGTATCGCATGGATTTGACGCTAAACCTTCTACATCGCATTGATTGGCAGCAAAAATCATGTGTTTTGCATGGATTTGAAGCTAAATCATTTGTTTCGCATGGAATTGAAGCTACCTCGCATGTTCCTCCAGCTTTTGAAGCTATATCACTTATATCGCAAGTATTTGAAGCTAAATCATATGTGTCGTATGGATTTGAAGCAGAACCTTCTACATCGCATTGATTTGAAGCTAAATCTAGTGTATCGCATGGATTTGAAGCTAAACCTTCTACATCGCATTGATTGGCAGCAAAAATCATGTGTTTTGCATGGATTTGAAGCTAACTCGTTCGTTTCGCCTCCATTTGAAACTATATCACTTATATCGCAAGCATTTGAAGCTAAATCATATGTGCCGCATGGATTTGAAGCTGAACCTACTACATCGCATTGAGTTGAAGCTAAATCTTTTGTATCGCATGGATTTGAAGCTAAACCTTCTACATCGCATTGATGTGAAGATAAATCTTGTGTATCGCATGGATTGGAAGCTAAACCTTCTACATCGCATTGGTTTGACGCTAAATCATGTGAATCGCATGGATTTGAATCTAAGCCTTGTCCTTCGAATTGATTTGAAGCTAAATCATGTGTTTCGTATGGATTTGAAGCTAAACCTTCTACATCGAATTGATTTGAAACTAAACCTACTATATTCTATTGATTTGAAGCTAAACCTTCTACCTTTTATTGATTTGAAGCTAAACCATCTACATCGCATTGATTTGAAGATAAATCATTTGTTTCGCATGGAATTGAAGCTACCTCGTTTGTTCCTCCTGCATTTGAAGCTATATCATTTGTATCGCATGGATCTGATTCAAACCACCTACATCGCATTGATTTGCAGCTGAATCATGTGTTTCGCATGGATTTGAAGCTAACTCGTTCGTTTCGCCTGTATTTGAAGATAGATCACTTATATCGCAAGTATTTGAAGCTAAATCATGTGTTTCGTTTGGATTTGAAGCTAACTCGTTTGTTTCGCATGCAGTTGTAGCTGAATAATGTATATCACAAGTATTTGTAGCTAAACCATTTGTTTCGCATGGATTTGAAGCAACGCCTTCTACTTCGCATTGATTTGAAGCTAAATCATTTGTTTCGCATGGATTTGAGTCTAAGCCTTGTTCTTCGAATTTATTTGAAGCTAAATCATGTGTATCGCATGGATTTGAAGCTAAACCTTCTACATCGCATTGATTTGAAGCTAAATCATGTGTTTCGTATGGATTTGAAGCTAACTCGTTTGTTTCGCATGCAGTTGTAGCTACATAATGTATATCACAAGTATTTGTAGCTAAACCATTTGTATCGCATGGATTTGAAGCTATGCCTTCTACTTCGCATTGATTTGAAGCTAAATCATTTGTTTCGCATGGATTTGAGTCTAAGCCTTGTTCTTCGAATTTATTTGAAGCTAAATCATGTGTATCGCATGGATTTGAAGCTAAACCTTCTACATCGCATTGATTTGAAGCTAAATCATGTGTTTCGCATGGATTTGAAGCTAACTCGTTTGTTCCTACAGTATTTAAAGCTATATCACTTATATCGCAAGTATTTGAAGCTAAAACATATGTGTCGCATGGATTTGAAGCTCAACCTACTACATCGCATTGATTTGCAGCTAAATCATGTGTTTCGCATGGATTTGAAGCTAACTCGTTCGTTTTGCATGCAATTGTATCTTAATAATGTATATCACAAGTATTTGTTGCTAAACCATTTGTTTTGCATGGATTTGAAGCTATGCCTTCTACTTCGCATTGATTTGAAGCTAAATCATTTGTTTCGCATGGATTTGAATCTAAACCTTGTCCTTCGAATTGATTTGAAGCTAAATCATGTGTTTCGTATGGATTTGAAGCTAAACCTTCTACATTGAATTGATTTGAAGCTAAATAATGTGTCTCGCATGGATTTGAAGCTACCTCGTTTGTTCCTACAGTATTTAAAGCTATATCACTTATATCGCAAGTATTTGAAGCTAAAACATATGTGTCGCATGGATTTGAAGCTCAACCTACTACATCGCATTGATTTGCAGCTAAATCATGTGTTTCGCATGGATTTGAAGCTAACTCGTTCGTTTTGCATGCAATTGTATCTTAATAATGTATATCACAAGTATTTGTTGCTAAACCATTTGTTTTGCATGGATTTGAAGCTATGCCTTCTACTTCGCATTGATTTGAAGCCAAATCATTTGTTTCGCATGGATTTGAATCTAAGTCTTGTCCTTCGAATTGATTTGAAGCTAAATCATGTGTTTCGTATGGATTTGAAGCTAAACCTTCTACATCGCATTGATTTGTAGCTAAACATTCTACATTCTATTGATTTGAAGCTAAACCTTCTACCTCTTATTGATTTGAAGCTAAACCTTCTACATCGCATTGATTTGAAGATAAATCGTGTGTTTCGCATCGATATGAAGCTAACTCGTTAGTTTCGCATGCAGTTGTAGCTAAATAGTGAATATAACAAGTATTTGTAGCTAAACCATTTGTTTCGCATGGATTTGAAGCTACGCCTTCTACTTCGCATTGATTTGAAGCTAAATCATTTGTTTCGCATGGAATTGAAGCTACCTCGTTTGTTCCTCCTGCATTTGAAGCTACATCACTTCTATCGCATGGATTTGAAGCTGAACCTACTACATCGCATTGATTTGAAGCTAATTCTTGTGTATTGCATGGATTTGAAGAAAACCATCTACATCGCATTGATTTGTAGCTAAACCTTCTACATTCTATTGATTTGTAGCTAAACCTTCTACCTCTTATTGATTTGAAGCTAAACCTTCTACATCGCATTGATTTGAAGATAAATCGTGTGTTTCGCATGGATATAAAGCTAACTCGTTCGTTTCGCATGCAGTTGTAGCTAAATGATATATATCACAAGTATTTGTAGCTAAACCATTTGTTTCGCATGGATTTGAAGCAACGCCTTCTACTTCGCATTGATTTGAAGCTAAATCATTTGTTTCGAATGGAATTGAAGCCACCTCGTTTGTTCCTCCAGCTTTTGAAGCTATAACACTTATATCGCAAGTATTTGAAGCTAAATCATATGTGACGCATGGATTTGAAGCTGAACCTTCTACATCGCATTGATTTGAAGCTAAATCTTGTGTATCGCATGGATTTGAAGCAGAACCTTCTACATCGCATTGATTTGAAGCTAAATCTAGTGTATCGCATGGATATGAAGCTAAACCTTCTACATCGCATTGATTTGCAGCTAAATCATGTGTTTCGCATGGATTTAAAGCTAACTCGTTCGTTTCGCCTGCAGTTGAATTTACATCACTTATATCGCAAGTATTTGAAGCTAAATCATGTGTATCGCGTGGATTTTGATGCTAACTCGTTTGATTAGTCTGCATTTGAAGCTATATCACTTATACCCCAAGTGTTTGAAGCTAAATCATATGTTTCGCGTGAATTTGAAGCTAAACCTTCTACATCGCATTGATTTGAAGCTAAATCATGTCTTTCACAAGTATTTGAAGATGAACCATTTGAATCGCATTGATTTGAACCCGAAACTTCTACTTCGCACCTATTTGCAGCTAAATCATTTGTTTCGCATGGATTTGAAGCTAAGCCTTCTACATCACATTGATTTGCAGCTAAATCATGTTTTTCGCATGGATTTGAAGCTAACTCGTTCGTTTCGCCTCCATTTGAAGCTATATCACTTATATCGCAAGTATTTGAAGCTAAATCATATGTGCCGCATGGATTTGAAGCTGAACCTACTACATCGCATTGATTTGAAGCTAAATCTTTTGTATCGCATGGATTTGAAGCTAAACCTTCTACATCGCTTTGATTTGAAGATAAATCGTGTGTTTCGCATAGATTTGAATCTAAGCCTTGTCCTTCGAATTTATTTGAAGCTAAATCATGTGTTTCGTATGGATTTGAAGCTAAACCTTCTACATCGCATTGATTTGAAGCTAAATCAAGTGTCTTGCATGGAATTGAAGCTACCTCGTTTGTTCCTACAGTATTTAAAGCTATATCACTTATATCGCAAGTATTTGAAGCTAAAACATATGTGTCGCATGGATTTGAAGCTGAACCTACTACATCGCATTGATTTGAAGCTGAACCTACTACATCGCATTGATTTGAAGCTGAACCTACTACATCGCATTGATTTGAAACTAAATCTTGTGTATCGCATGGATTTGAAGCTAAACCTTCTACATCGCATTGATTGGCAGCAAAAATCATGTGTTTTGCATGGATTTGAAGCTAACTCGTTCGTTTCGCCTCCATTTGAAACTATATCACTTATATCGCAAGCATTTGAAGCTAAATCATATGTGCCGCATGGATTTGAAGCTGAACCTACTACATCGCATTGAGTTGAAGCTAAATCTTTTGTATCGCATGGATTTGAAGCTAAACCTTCTACATCGCATTGATGTGAAGATAAATCTTGTGTATCGCATGGATTGGAAGCTAAACCTTCTACATCGCATTGGTTTGACGCTAAATCATGTGAATCGCATGGATTTGAATCTAAGCCTTGTCCTTCGAATTGATTTGAAGCTAAATCATGTGTTTCGTATGGATTTGAAGCTAAACCTTCTACATCGAATTGATTTGAAACTAAACCTACTATATTCTATTGATTTGAAGCTAAACCTTCTACCTTTTATTGATTTGAAGCTAAACCATCTACATCGCATTGATTTGAAGATAAATCATTTGTTTCGCATGGAATTGAAGCTACCTCGTTTGTTCCTCCTGCATTTGAAGCTATATCATTTGTATCGCATGGATCTGATTCAAACCACCTACATCGCATTGATTTGCAGCTGAATCATGTGTTTCGCATGGATTTGAAGCTAACTCGTTCGTTTCGCCTGTATTTGAAGATAGATCACTTATATCGCAAGTATTTGAAGCTAAATCATGTGTTTCGTTTGGATTTGAAGCTAACTCGTTAGTTTCGCATGCAGTTGTAGCTGAATAATGTATATCACAAGTATTTGTAGCTAAACCATTTGTTTCGCATGGATTTGAAGCAACGCCTTCTACTTCGCATTGATTTGAAGCTAAATCATTTGTTTCGCATGGATTTGAGTCTAAGCCTTGTTCTTCGAATTTATTTGAAGCTAAATCATGTGTATCGCATGGATTTGAAGCTAAACCTTCTACATCGCATTGATTTGAAGCTAAATCATGTGTTTCGTATGGATTTGAAGCTAACTCGTTTGTTTCGCATGCAGTTGTAGCTACATAATGTATATCACAAGTATTTGTAGCTAAACCATTTGTATCGCATGGATTTGAAGCTATGCCTTCTACTTCGCATTGATTTGAAGCTAAATCATTTGTTTCGCATGGATTTGAGTCTAAGCCTTGTTCTTCGAATTTATTTGAAGCTAAATCATGTGTATCGCATGGATTTGAAGCTAAACCTTCTACATCGCATTGATTTGAAGCTAAATCATGTGTTTCGCATGGATTTGAAGCTAACTCGTTTGTTCCTACAGTATTTAAAGCTATATCACTTATATCGCAAGTATTTGAAGCTAAAACATATGTGTCGCATGGATTTGAAGCTCAACCTACTACATCGCATTGATTTGCAGCTAAATCATGTGTTTCGCATGGATTTGAAGCTAACTCGTTCGTTTTGCATGCAATTGTATCTTAATAATGTATATCACAAGTATTTGTTGCTAAACCATTTGTTTTGCATGGATTTGAAGCTATGCCTTCTACTTCGCATTGATTTGAAGCTAAATCATTTGTTTCGCATGGATTTGAATCTAAACCTTGTCCTTCGAATTGATTTGAAGCTAAATCATGTGTTTCGTATGGATTTGAAGCTAAACCTTCTACATTGAATTGATTTGAAGCTAAATAATGTGTCTCGCATGGATTTGAAGCTACCTCGTTTGTTCCTACAGTATTTAAAGCTATATCACTTATATCGCAAGTATTTGAAGCTAAAACATATGTGTCGCATGGATTTGAAGCTCAACCTACTACATCGCATTGATTTGCAGCTAAATCATGTGTTTCGCATGGATTTGAAGCTAACTCGTTCGTTTTGCATGCAATTGTATCTTAATAATGTATATCACAAGTATTTGTTGCTAAACCATTTGTTTCGCATGGATTTGAAGCTAAGCCTTCTACTTCGCATTCATTTGAAGCTAACTCATTTGTTTCGCATGGAATTGTAGCTACCTCGTTTGTTCCTCCTACTTTTATAGTTATATCACTTATATCGCATGGATTTGAAGCTGAACATACTACATCGCATTGATTTGAAGCTAAATCTTGTGTGTCGCATGAATTTGAAGCAAACCATCTACGTCGCATTGATTGGCAGCAAAAATCATGTGTTTTGCATCGATTTGAAGCTAACTCGTTCGTTTCGCCGCCATTTGAAACTATATCACTTATATCGCAAGTATTTGAAGCTAAATCATATGTGCCGCATGGATTTGAAGCTGAACCTACTACATCGCATTGATTTGAAGCTAAATCTTTTGTATCACATGGATTTGACGCTAAACCTACTACATCGCATTGATTTGAAGCTAAATCTTGTGTATCGCATGGATTTGAAGCTAACTCGTTTGTTTCGCCTGCATGTGAAGCCCTTTCATTTATACTGCAAGTATTTGAAGCGAAATCATTCGTTTCGCATGGATTTGAAGCTAAATCATGTTTTTCGCATGGATTTGAAGCTAACTCGTTCGTTTCGCCTCCATTTGAAGCTATATCACTTATATCGCAAGTATTTGAAGCTAAATCATATGTGCCGCATGGATTTGAAGCTGAACCTACTACATCGCATTGATTTGAAGCTAAATCTTTTGTATCGCATGGATTTGAAGCTAAACCTTCTACATCGCTTTGATTTGAAGATAAATCGTGTGTTTCGCATAGATTTGAATCTAAGCCTTGTCCTTCGAATTTATTTGAAGCTAAATCATGTGTTTCGTATGGATTTGAAGCTAAACCTTCTACATCGCATTGATTTGAAGCTAAATCAAGTGTCTTGCATGGAATTGAAGCTACCTCGTTTGTTCCTACAGTATTTAAAGCTATATCACTTATATCGCAAGTATTTGAAGCTAAAACATATGTGTCGCATGGATTTGAAGCTGAACCTACTACATCGCATTGATTTGAAGCTGAACCTACTACATCGCATTGATTTGAAGCTGAACCTACTACATCGCATTGATTTGAAACTAAATCTTGTGTATCGCATGGATTTGAAGCTAAACCTTCTACATCGCATTGATTGGCAGCAAAAATCATGTGTTTTGCATGGATTTGAAGCTAACTCGTTCGTTTCGCCTCCATTTGAAACTATATCACTTATATCGCAAGCATTTGAAGCTAAATCATATGTGCCGCATGGATTTGAAGCTGAACCTACTACATCGCATTGAGTTGAAGCTAAATCTTTTGTATCGCATGGATTTGAAGCTAAACCTTCTACATCGCATTGATGTGAAGATAAATCTTGTGTATCGCATGGATTGGAAGCTAAACCTTCTACATCGCATTGGTTTGACGCTAAATCATGTGAATCGCATGGATTTGAATCTAAGCCTTGTCCTTCGAATTGATTTGAAGCTAAATCATGTGTTTCGTATGGATTTGAAGCTAAACCTTCTACATCGAATTGATTTGAAACTAAACCTACTATATTCTATTGATTTGAAGCTAAACCTTCTACCTTTTATTGATTTGAAGCTAAACCATCTACATCGCATTGATTTGAAGATAAATCATTTGTTTCGCATGGAATTGAAGCTACCTCGTTTGTTCCTCCTGCATTTGAAGCTATATCATTTGTATCGCATGGATCTGATTCAAACCACCTACATCGCATTGATTTGCAGCTGAATCATGTGTTTCGCATGGATTTGAAGCTAACTCGTTCGTTTCGCCTGTATTTGAAGATAGATCACTTATATCGCAAGTATTTGAAGCTAAATCATGTGTTTCGTTTGGATTTGAAGCTAACTCGTTTGTTTCGCATGCAGTTGTAGCTGAATAATGTATATCACAAGTATTTGTAGCTAAACCATTTGTTTCGCATGGATTTGAAGCAACGCCTTCTACTTCGCATTGATTTGAAGCTAAATCATTTGTTTCGCATGGATTTGAGTCTAAGCCTTGTTCTTCGAATTTATTTGAAGCTAAATCATGTGTATCGCATGGATTTGAAGCTAAACCTTCTACATCGCATTGATTTGAAGCTAAATCATGTGTTTCGTATGGATTTGAAGCTAACTCGTTTGTTTCGCATGCAGTTGTAGCTACATAATGTATATCACAAGTATTTGTAGCTAAACCATTTGTATCGCATGGATTTGAAGCTATGCCTTCTACTTCGCATTGATTTGAAGCTAAATCATTTGTTTCGCATGGATTTGAGTCTAAGCCTTGTTCTTCGAATTTATTTGAAGCTAAATCATGTGTATCGCATGGATTTGAAGCTAAACCTTCTACATCGCATTGATTTGAAGCTAAATCATGTGTTTCGCATGGATTTGAAGCTAACTCGTTTGTTCCTACAGTATTTAAAGCTATATCACTTATATCGCAAGTATTTGAAGCTAAAACATATGTGTCGCATGGATTTGAAGCTCAACCTACTACATCGCATGGATTTGCAGCTAAATCATGTGTTTCGCATGGATTTGAAGCTAACTCGTTCGTTTTGCATGCAATTGTATCTTAATAATGTATATCACAAGTATTTGTTGCTAAACCATTTGTTTTGCATGGATTTGAAGCTATGCCTTCTACTTCGCATTGATTTGAAGCTAAATCATTTGTTTCGCATGGATTTGAATCTAAACCTTGTCCTTCGAATTGATTTGAAGCTAAATCATGTGTTTCGTATGGATTTGAAGCTAAACCTTCTACATTGAATTGATTTGAAGCTAAATAATGTGTCTCGCATGGATTTGAAGCTACCTCGTTTGTTCCTACAGTATTTAAAGCTATATCACTTATATCGCAAGTATTTGAAGCTAAAACATATGTGTCGCATGGATTTGAAGCTCAACCTACTACATCGCATTGATTTGCAGCTAAATCATGTGTTTCGCATGGATTTGAAGCTAACTCGTTCGTTTTGCATGCAATTGTATCTTAATAATGTATATCACAAGTATTTGTTGCTAAACCATTTGTTTTGCATGGATTTGAAGCTATGCCTTCTACTTCGCATTGATTTGAAGCCAAATCATTTGTTTCGCATGGATTTGAATCTAAGTCTTGTCCTTCGAATTGATTTGAAGCTAAATCATGTGTTTCGTATGGATTTGAAGCTAAACCTTCTACATCGCATTGATTTGTAGCTAAACATTCTACATTCTATTGATTTGAAGCTAAACCTTCTACCTCTTATTGATTTGAAGCTAAACCTTCTACATCGCATTGATTTGAAGATAAATCGTGTGTTTCGCATCGATATGAAGCTAACTCGTTAGTTTCGCATGCAGTTGTAGCTAAATAGTGAATATAACAAGTATTTGTAGCTAAACCATTTGTTTCGCATGGATTTGAAGCTACGCCTTCTACTTCGCATTGATTTGAAGCTAAATCATTTGTTTCGCATGGAATTGAAGCTACCTCGTTTGTTCCTCCTGCATTTGAAGCTACATCACTTCTATCGCATGGATTTGAAGCTGAACCTACTACATCGCATTGATTTGAAGCTAATTCTTGTGTATTGCATGGATTTGAAGAAAACCATCTACATCGCATTGATTTGTAGCTAAACCTTCTACATTCTATTGATTTGTAGCTAAACCTTCTACCTCTTATTGATTTGAAGCTAAACCTTCTACATCGCATTGATTTGAAGATAAATCGTGTGTTTCGCATGGATATAAAGCTAACTCGTTCGTTTCGCATGCAGTTGTAGCTAAATGATATATATCACAAGTATTTGTAGCTAAACCATTTGTTTCGCATGGATTTGAAGCAACGCCTTCTACTTCGCATTGATTTGAAGCTAAATCATTTGTTTCGAATGGAATTGAAGCCACCTCGTTTGTTCCTCCAGCTTTTGAAGCTATAACACTTATATCGCAAGTATTTGAAGCTAAATCATATGTGACGCATGGATTTGAAGCTGAACCTTCTACATCGCATTGATTTGAAGCTAAATCTTGTGTATCGCATGGATTTGAAGCAGAACCTTCTACATCGCATTGATTTGAAGCTAAATCTAGTGTATCGCATGGATATGAAGCTAAACCTTCTACATCGCATTGATTTGCAGCTAAATCATGTGTTTCGCATGGATTTAAAGCTAACTCGTTCGTTTCGCCTGCAGTTGAATTTACATCACTTATATCGCAAGTATTTGAAGCTAAATCATGTGTATCGCGTGGATTTTGATGCTAACTCGTTTGATTAGTCTGCATTTGAAGCTATATCACTTATACCCCAAGTGTTTGAAGCTAAATCATATGTTTCGCGTGAATTTGAAGCTAAACCTTCTACATCGCATTGATTTGAAGCTAAATCATGTCTTTCACAAGTATTTGAAGATGAACCATTTGAATCGCATTGATTTGAACCCGAAACTTCTACTTCGCACCTATTTGCAGCTAAATCATTTGTTTCGCATGGATTTGAAGCTAAGCCTTCTACATCACATTGATTTGCAGCTAAATCATGTGTTTCGCATGGATTTGAAGCTAACTCGTTCGTTTCGCATGCAGTTGTAGCTTAATAATGTATATCACAAGTATTTGTAGCTAAACAGTTTGTTTTGCATGGATTTGAAGCTAAGCCTTCTACTTCGCATTGATTTGAAGCCAAATCATTTGTTTCGCATGGATTTGAAGCTACCTCGTTTGTTCCACCTGCTTTTGAAGCTATATCACTTATATCGCAAGGATTTGAAGCTAGATCATATGTGTCTCATGGATTTGAAGCTGAACCTACTACATCGCATTGATTTGAAGCTAAATCATGTGTATCGCATGGATTTGAAGCTGAACCTACTACATCGCATTGATTTGAAGCTAAATCTTGTGTATCGCATGGATTTGAAGCTAAACCTTCTACATCGCATTGGTTTGAAGCTAAATCATGTGAATCGCATGGATTTGAAGCTAACTCGTTCGTTTCGCATGCAGTTGTAGCTTAATAATGTATATCACAAGTATTTGTAGCTAAACCATTTGTTTTGCACGGATTTGAAGCTAAGCCTTCTACTTCGCATTCGTTTGAAGCTAAATCATTTGTTTCGCATGGATTTGAAGCTAAACCTTCTTCATTACATTGATCTGCAGCTAAATCATGTGTTTCGCATAGATTTGAAGCTAACTCGTTCGTTGCGCATGCAGTAAAATCTAAATAACGTATATCACCAGTATTTGAAGCTAAACCATTTGTTTCGCATGGATTTGAAGCTAAGCCTTCTACTTCGCATTCATTTGAAGCTAACTCATCTGTTTCGCATGGAATTGTAGCTACCTCGTTTGTTCCTCCTACTTTTATAGCTATATCACTTATATCGCATGGATTTGAAGCTGAACATACTACATCGCATTGATTTGAAGCTAAATCTTGTGTGTCGCATGAATTTGAAGCAAACCATCTACTTCGCATTCATTTGAAGCTAAATCATTTGTTTCGCATGGATTTGAAGCTACCTCGTTTGTTCCACCTGCTTTTGAAGCTATATCACTTATATCGCAAGGATTTGAAGCTAGATCATATGTGTCTCATGGATTTGAAGCTGAACCTACTACATCGCATTGATTTGAAGCTAAATCATGTGTATCGCATGGATTTGAAGCTAAACCTTCTACATCGCATTGATTTGAAGCTAAATCATGTGTTTCGCATGGATTTGAAGCTAACTCGTTTTTTTCGCATGCAGTTGTAGCTACATAATGTATACCACAATTATTTGTAGCTAAACCATTTGTTTCGCATGGAGTTGAAGCTATGCCTTCTACTTCGCATTGATTTGAAGCCAAATCATTTGTTTCGCATGGATTTGAATCTAAGTCTTGTCCTTCGAATTGATTTGAAGCTAAATCATGTGTTTCGTATGGATTTGAAGCTAAACCTTCTACATCGCATTGATTTGTAGCTAAACATTCTACATTCTATTGATTTGAAGCTAAACCTTCTACCTCTTATTGATTTGAAGCTAAACCTTCTACATCGCATTGATTTGAAGATAAATCGTGTGTTTCGCATCGATATGAAGCTAACTCGTTAGTTTCGCATGCAGTTGTAGCTAAATAGTGAATATAACAAGTATTTGTAGCTAAACCATTTGTTTCGCATGGATTTGAAGCTACGCCTTCTACTTCGCATTGATTTGAAGCTAAATCATTTGTTTCGCATGGAATTGAAGCTACCTCGTTTGTTCCTCCTGCATTTGAAGCTACATCACTTCTATCGCATGGATTTGAAGCTGAACCTACTACATCGCATTGATTTGAAGATAATACTTGTGTATCGCATGGATTTGAAGAAAACCATCTACATCGCATTGATTTGTAGCTAAACATTCTACATTCTATTGATTTGAAGCTAAACCTTCTACCTCTTATTGATTTGAAGCTAAACCTTCTACCTCTTATTGATTTGAAGCTAAACCTTCTACATCGCATTGATTTGAAGATAAATCGTGTGTTTCGCATGGATATGAAGCTAACTCGTTCGTTTCGCATGCAGTTGTAGCTAAATGATATATATCACAAGTATTTGTAGCTAAACCATTTGTTTCGCATGGATTTGAAGCAACGCCTTCTACCTCGCATTGATTTGAAGCTAAATCATTTGTTTCGAATGGAATTGAAGCCACCTCGTTTGTTCCTCCAGCTTTTGAAGCTATAACACTTATATCGCAAGTATTTGAAGCTAAACCATATGTGACGCATGGATTTGAAGCTGAACCTTCTACATCGCATTGATTTGAAGCTAAATCTTGTGTATCGCATGGATTTGAAGCAGAACCTTCTACATCGCATTGATTTGAAGCTAAATCTAGTGTATCGCATGGATATGAAGCTAAACCTTCTACATCGCATTGATTTGCAGCTAAATCATGTGTTTCGCATGGATTTAAAGCTAACTCGTTCGTTTCGCCTGCAGTTGAATTTACATCACTTATATCGCAAGTATTTGAAGCTAAATCATGTGTATCGCGTGGATTTTGATGCTAACTCGTTTGATTAGTCTGCATTTGAAGCTATATCACTTATACCCCAAGTGTTTGAAGCTAAATCATATGTTTCGCGTGAATTTGAAGCTAAACCTTCTACATCGCATTGATTTGAAGCTAAATCATTTGTGTCGCATGGATTTGAATCTAAGCCTTGTCCTTCGAATTGATTTGAAGCTAAATCATGTGTTTCGTATGGATTTGAAGCCAAACCTTCTACATCGAATTAATTTGAAGCTAAATCATGTGTCTCGCATGGAATTGAAGCTACCTCGTTTGTTCCTACAGTATTTAAAACTATTTCACTTATATAGCAAGTATTTGAAGCTAAAACATATGTGTCGCATGGATTTGAAGCTGAACCTACTACATCGCATTGATTTGAAGCTAAATCTTGTGTATCGCATGGATTTGAAGTTAAACCTTCTACATCGCATTGGTTTGAAGCTAAATCATGTGAATCGCATGGATTTGAAGCTAACTCGTTCGTTTCACATGCAGTTGTAGCTAAATGAGATATATCAAAAGTATTTGTAGCTAAACCATTTGTTTTGCATGGATTTGAAGCTAAGCCTTCTACTTCGCATTCATTTGAAGCTAAATCATTTGTTTCGCATGGATTTGAAGCTAAGCCTTCTACATCACATTGATATGCAGCTAAATCATGTGTTTCGCATGGAATTGTAGCTACCTCGTTTGTTCCTCCTACTTTTATAGCTATATCACTTATATCGCATGGATTTGAAGCTGAACATACTACATCGCATTGATTTGAAGCTAAATCTTGTGTGTCGCATGAATTTGAAGCAAACCATCTACGTCGCATTGATTTGAAGCTCAATCATTTGTTTCGCATGGAATTGAAGCTACCTCGTTTGTTCCACCTGCTTTTGAAGCTATATCACTTATATCGCAAGGATTTGAAGCTAGATCATATGTGTCTCATGGATTTGAAGCTGAACCTACTACATCGCATTGATTTGAAGCTAAATCATGTGTATCGCATGGATTTGAAGCTAAACCTTCTACATCGCATTGATTTGTAGCTAAAGCTTCTACATTCTATTGATTTGTAGCTAAACCTTCTACCTCTTATTGATTTGAAGCTAAGCCTTCTACATCGCATTGATTTGAAGCTAAATCTTGTGTCTCGCATGGATTTGAAGCTACCTCGTTTGTTCCTACAGTATTTAAATCTATATCACTTATATCGCAAGTATTTGAAGCTAAAACATATGTGTCGCATGGATTTGAAGCTGAACCTACTACATCGCATTGATTTGAAGCTAAATCTTGTGTATCGCATGGATTTGAAGCTAAACCTTCTACATCGCATTGGTTTGAAGCTAAATCATGTGAATCGCATGGATTTGAAGCTAACTCGTTCGTTTCGCATGCAGTTGTAGCTTAATAATGTATATCACAAGTATTTGTAGCTAAACCATTTGTTTTGCATGGATTTGAAGCTAAGCCTTCTACTTCGCATTCATTTGAAGCTAAATCATTTGTTTCGCATGGATTTGAAGCTACCTCGTTTGTTCCACCTGCTTTTGAAGCTATATCACTTATATCGCAAGGATTTGAAGCTAGATCATATGTGTCTCATGGATTTGAAGCTGAACCTACTACATCGCATTGATTTGAAGCTAAATCATGTGTATCGCATGGATTTGAAGCTAAACCTTCTACATCGCATTGATTTGTAGCTAAACCTTCTACATTCTATTGATTTGTAGCTAAACCTTCTACCTCTTATTGATTTGAAGCTTAGCCTTCTACATCGCATTGATTTGAAGCTAAATCTTGTGTCTCGCATGGATTTGAAGCTACCTCGTTTGTTCCTACAGTATTTAAATCTATATCACTTATATCGCAAGTATTTGAAGCTAAAACATATGTGTCGCATGGATTTGAAGCTGAACCTACTACATCGCATTGATTTGAAGCTAAATCTTGTGTATCGCATGGATTTGAAGCTAAACCTTCTACATCGCATTGGTTTGAAGCTAAATCATGTGAATCGCATGGATTTGAAGCTAACTCGTTCGTTTCGCATGCAGTTGTAGCTTAATAATGTATATCACAAGTATTTGTAGCTAAACCATTTGTTTTGCATGGATTTGAAGCTAAGCCTTCTACTTCGCATTCATTTGAAGCTAAATCATTTGTTTCGCATGGATTTGAAGCTAAGCCTTCTACATCACATTGATTTGCAGCTAAATCATGTGTTTCGCATGGATTTGAAGCTAACTCGTTCGTTTCGCATGCAGGTGTAGCTTAATAATGTATATCACAAGTATTTGCAGCTAAACCATTTGTTTTGCATGGATTTGAAGCTAAGCCTTCTACTTCGCATTCATTTGAAGCTAAATCATTTGTTTCGCATGGATTTGTAGCTAAACCTTCCACATCGCATTGGTTTGAAGCTAAATCATGTGAATCGCATGGATTTGAAGCTAACTCGTTCGTTTCGCATGCAGTTGTAGCTAAATGATATATATCACAAGTATTTGTAGCTAAACCATTTGTTTTGCATGGATTTGAAACTAAGCCTTCTACTTCGTATTCGTTTGAAGCTAAATCATTTGTTTCGCATGGATTTGAAGCTAAGCCTTCTATATCACATTGATTTGCAGCTAAATCATGTGTTTCGCATGGATTTGAAGCTAACTCGTTCGTTTCGCATGCAGTTGTAGCTTAATAATGTATATCACAAGTATTTGTAGCTAAACCATTTGTTCTGCATGGATTTGAAGCTAAGCCTTCTACTTCGCATTCATTTGAAGTTAAATCATTTGTTTCGCATGGATTTGAATCTAAGCCTTGTCCTTCGCATTGATTTGAAGCTAAATCATGTGTATCGCATGGATTTGAAGCTAAACCTTCTACATCGCATTGATTTGAAGCTAAATCATGTGTTTCGCATGGATTTGAAGCTAACTCGTTTTTTTCGCATGCAGTTGTAGCTACATAATGTATACCACAATTATTTGTAGCTAAACCATTTGTTTCGCATGGATTTGATGCTATGCCTTCTACTTCGCATTGATTTGAAGCCAAATCATTTGTTTCGCATGGATTTGAATCTAAGTCTTGTCCTTCGAATTGATTTGAAGCTAAATCATGTGTTTCGTATGGATTTGAAGCTAAACCTTCTACATCGCATTGATTTGTAGCTAAACATTCTACATTCTATTGATTTGAAGCTAAACCTTCTACCTCTTATTGATTTGAAGCTAAACCTTCTACATCGCATTGATTTGAAGATAAATCGTGTGTTTCGCATGGATATGAAGCTAACTCGTTAGTTTCGCATGCAGTTGTAGCTAAATAATGAATATCACAAGTATTTGTAGCTAAACCATTTGTTTCGCATGGATTTGAAGCTACGCCTTCTACTTCGCATTGATTTGAAGCTAAATCATTTGTTTCGCATGGAATTAAAGCTACCTCGTTTGTTCCTCCTGCATTTGAAGCTACATCACTTCTATCGCATGGATTTGAAGCTGAACCTACTACATCGCATTGATTTGAAGCTAATTCTTGTGTATCGCATGGATTTGAAGAAAACCATCTACATCGCATTGATTTCTAGCTAAACCTTCTACATTCTATTGATTTGTAGCCAAACCTTCTACCTCTTATTGATTTGAAGCTAAACCTTCTACATCGCATTGATTTGAAGATAAATCGTGTGTTTCGCATGGATATGAAGCTAACTCGTTCGTTTCGCATGCAGTTGTAGCTAAATGATATATATCACAAGTATTTGTAGCTAAACCATTTGTTTCGCATGGATTTGAAGCAACGCCTTCTACTTCGCATTGATTTGAAGCTAAATCATTTGTTTCGAATGGAATTGAAGCCACCTCGTTTGTTCCTCCAGCTTTTGAAGCTATAACACTTATATCGCAAGTATTTGAAGCTAAATCATATGTGACGCATGGATTTGAAGCTGAACCTTCTACATCGCATTGATTTGAAGCTAAATCTTGTGTATCGCATGGATTTGAAGCAGAACCTTCTACATCGCATTGATTTGAAGCTAAATCTAGTGTATCGCATGGATATGAAGCTAAACCTTCTACATCGCATTGATTTGCAGCTAAATCATGTGTTTCGCATGGATTTAAAGCTAACTCGTTCGTTTCGCCTGCAGTTGAATTTACATCACTTATATCGCAAGTATTTGAAGCTAAATCATGTGTATCGCGTGGATTTTGATGCTAACTCGTTTGATTAGTCTGCATTTGAAGCTATATCACTTATACCCCAAGTGTTTGAAGCTAAATCATATGTTTCGCGTGAATTTGAAGCTAAACCTTCTACATCGCATTGATTTGAAGCTAAATCATTTGTTTCGCATGGATTTGAATCTAAGCCTTGTCCTTCGAATTGATTTGAAGCTAAATCATGTGTTTCGTATGGATTTGAAGCCAAACCTTCTACATCGAATTAATTTGAAGCTAAATCATGTGTCTCGCATGGAATTGAAGCTACCTCGTTTGTTCCTACAGTATTTAAAACTATTTCACTTATATAGCAAGTATTTGAAGCTAAAACATATGTGTCGCATGGATTTGAAGCTGAACCTACTACATCGCATTGATTTGAAGCTAAATCTTGTGTATCGCATGGATTTGAAGTTAAACCTTCTACATCGCATTGGTTTGAAGCTAAATCATGTGAATCGCATGGATTTGAAGCTAACTCGTTCGTTTCACATGCAGTTGTAGCTAAATGAGATATATCAAAAGTATTTGTAGCTAAACCATTTGTTTTGCATGGATTTGAAGCTAAGCCTTCTACTTCGCATTCATTTGAAGCTAAATCATTTGTTTCGCATGGATTTGAAGCTAAGCCTTCTACATCACATTGATTTGCAGCTAAATCATGTGTTTCGCATGGATTTGAAGCTAACTCGTTCGTTTCGCATGCAGTTGTAGCTTAATAATGTATATCACAAGTATTTGTAGCTAAACCATTTGTTTTGCACGGATTTGAAGCTAAGCCTTCTACTTCGCATTCGTTTGAAGCTAAATCATTTGTTTCGCATGGATTTGAAGCTAAACCTTCTTCATTACATTGATCTGCAGCTAAATCATGTGTTTCGCATAGATTTGAAGCTAACTCGTTCGTTACGCATGCAGTAAAATCTAAATAACGTATATCACCAGTATTTGAAGCTAAACCATTTGTTTCGCATGGATTTGAAGCTAAGCCTTCTACTTCGCATTCATTTGAAGCTAACTCATTTGTTTCGCATGGAATTGTAGCTACCTCGTTTGTTCCTCCTACTTTTATAGCTATATCACTTATATCGCATGGATTTGAAGCTGAACATACTACATCGCATTGATTTGAAGCTAAATCTTGTGTGTCGCATGAATTTGAAGCAAACCATCTACGTCGCATTGATTTGAAGCTCAATCATTTGTTTCGCATGGAATTGAAGCTACCTCGTTTGTTCCACCTGCTTTTGAAGCTATATCACTTATATCGCAAGGATTTGAAGCTAGATCATATGTGTCTCATGGATTTGAAGCTGAACCTACTACATCGCATTGATTTGAAGCTAAATCATGTGTATCGCATGGATTTGAAGCTAAGTCTCGCATGGATTTGAAGCTACCTCGTTTGTTCCTACAGTATTTAAATCTATATCACTTATATCGCAAGTATTTGAAGCTAAAACATATGTGTCGCATGGATTTGAAGCTGAACCTACTACATCGCATTGATTTGAAGCTAAATCTTGTGTATCGCATGGATTTGAAGCTAAACCTTCTACATCGCATTGGTTTGAAGCTAAATCATGTGAATCGCATGGATTTGAAGCTAACTCGTTCGTTTCGCATGCAGTTGTAGCTTAATAATGTATATCACAAGTATTTGTAGCTAAACCATTTGTTTTGCATGGATTTGAAGCTAAGCCTTCTACTTCGCATTCATTTGAAGCTAAATCATTTGTTTCGCATGGATTTGAAGCTACCTCGTTTGTTCCACCTGCTTTTGAAGCTATATCACTTATATCGCAAGGATTTGAAGCTAGATCATATGTGTCTCATGGATTTGAAGCTGAACCTACTACATCGCATTGATTTGAAGCTAAATCATGTATAACGCATGGATTTGAAGCTAAACCTTCTACATCGCATTGATTTGTAGCTAAACCTTCTACATTCTATTGATTTGTAGCTAAACCTTCTACCTCTTATTGATTTGAAGCTAAGCCTTCTACATCGCATTGATTTGAAGCTAAATCTTGTGTCTCGCATGGATTTGAAGCTACCTCGTTTGTTCCTACAGTATTTAAATCTATATCACTTATATCGCAAGTATTTGAAGCTAAAACATATGTGTCGCATGGATTTGAAGCTGAACCTACTACATCGCATTGATTTGAAGCTAAATCTTGTGTATCGCATGGATTTGAAGCTAAACCTTCTACATCGCATTGGTTTGAAGCTAAATCATGTGAATCGCATGGATTTGAAGCTAACTCGTTCGTTTCGCATGCAGTTGTAGCTTAATAATGTATATCACAAGTATTTGTAGCTAAACCATTTGTTTTGCATGGATTTGAAGCTAAGCCTTCTACTTCGCATTCATTTGAAGCTAAATCATTTGTTTCGCATGGATTTGAAGCTAAGCCTTCTACATCACATTGATTTGCAGCTAAATCATGTGTTTCGCATGGATTTGAAGCTAACTCGTTCGTTTCGCATGCAGGTGTAGCTTAATAATGTATATCACAAGTATTTGCAGCTAAACCATTTGTTTTGCATGGATTTGAAGCTAAGCCTTCTACTTCGCATTCATTTGAAGCTAAATCATTTGTTTCGCATGGATTTGAAGCTAAACCTTCTTCATTGCATTGATTTGCAGCTAAATCATGTGTTTCGCATGGATTTGAAGCTAACTCGTTCGTTTCGCATGCAGTTGTAGCTTAATAATGTATATCACAAGAATTTGTAGCTAAACCATTTGTTTTGCATGGATTTGAAGCTAAGCCTTCTACTTCGCATTCATTTGAAGCTAAATCATGTGTCTCGCATGGAATTGAATCTAAGCCTTGTCCTTCGAATTGATTTGAAGCTAAATCATGTGTTTCGTATGGAATTGATGCTAAACCTTCTACATCGAATTGATTTGAAGCTAAATCATGTGTCTCGCATGGATTTGAAGCTACCTCGTTTGTTCCTACAGTATTTAAAGCTATATCACTTATATCGCAAGTATTTGAAGCTAAAACATATGTGTCGCATGGATTTGAAGCTGAACCTACTACATCGCATTGATTTGCAGCTAAATCATGTGTTTCGCATGGATTTGAAGCTAACTCGTTCGTTTTGCATGCAATTGTATCTTAATAATGTATATCACAAGTATTTGTAGCTAAACCATTTGTTTTGCATGGATTTGAAGCTAAGCCTTCTACTTCGCATTCATTTGAAGCTAAATCATTTGTTTCGCATGGATTTAAATCTAAACCTTGTCCTTCGAATTGATTTGAAGCTAAATCATGTGTTTCGTATGGATTTGAAGCTAAACCTTCTACATTGAATTGATTTGAAGCTAAATAATGTGTCTCGCATGGATTTGAAGCTATCTCGTTTGTTCCTACAGTATTTAAAGCAATATCAATTATATCGCAAGTATTTGAAGCTAAAACATATGTGTCGCATGGATTTGAAGCTGAACCTACTACATCGCATTGATTTGAAGCTAAATCTTGTGTATCGCATGGATTTGTAGCTAAACCTTCCACATCGCATTGGTTTGAAGCTAAATCATGTGAATCGCATGGATTTGAAGCTAACTCGTTCGTTTCGCATGCAGTTGTAGCTAAATGATATATATCACAAGTATTTGTAGCTAAACCATTTGTTTTGCATGGATTTGAAACTAAGCCTTCTACTTCGTATTCGTTTGAAGCTAAATCATTTGTTTCGCATGGATTTGAAGCTAAGCCTTCTATATCACATTGATTTGCAGCTAAATCATGTGTTTCGCATGGATTTGAAGCTAACTCGTTCGTTTCGCATGCAGTTGTAGCTTAATAATGTATATCACAAGTATTTGTAGCTAAACCATTTGTTCTGCATGGATTTGAAGCTAAGCCTTCTACTTCGCATTCATTTGAAGTTAAATCATTTGTTTCGCATGGATTTGAATCTAAGCCTTGTCCTTCGCATTGATTTGAAGCTAAATCATGTGTATCGCATGGATTTGAAGCTAAACCTTCTACATCGCATTGATTTGAAGCTAAATCATGTGTTTCGCATGGATTTGAAGCTAACTCGTTTTTTTCGCATGCAGTTGTAGCTACATAATGTATACCACAATTATTTGTAGCTAAACCATTTGTTTCGCATGGATTTGAAGCTATGCCTTCTACTTCGCATTGATTTGAAGCCAAATCATTTGTTTCGCATGGATTTGAATCTAAGTCTTGTCCTTCGAATTGATTTGAAGCTAAATCATGTGTTTCGTATGGATTTGAAGCTAAACCTTCTACATCGCATTGATTTGTAGCTAAACATTCTACATTCTATTGATTTGAAGCTAAACCTTCTACCTCTTATTGATTTGAAGCTAAACCTTCTACATCGCATTGATTTGAAGATAAATCGTGTGTTTCGCATGGATATGAAGCTAACTCGTTAGTTTCGCATGCAGTTGTAGCTAAATAATGAATATCACAAGTATTTGTAGCTAAACCATTTGTTTCGCATGGATTTGAAGCTACGCCTTCTACTTCGCATTGATTTGAAGCTAAATCATTTGTTTCGCATGGAATTAAAGCTACCTCGTTTGTTCCTCCTGCATTTGAAGCTACATCACTTCTATCGCATGGATTTGAAGCTGAACCTACTACATCGCATTGATTTGAAGCTAATTCTTGTGTATCGCATGGATTTGAAGAAAACCATCTACATCGCATTGATTTGTAGCTAAACCTTCTACATTCTATTGATTTGTAGCCAAACCTTCTACCTCTTATTGATTTGAAGCTAAACCTTCTACATCGCATTGATTTGGAGATAAATCGTGTGTTTCGCATGGATATGAAGCTAACTCGTTCGTTTCGCATGCAGTTGTAGCTAAATGATATATATCACAAGTATTTGTAGCTAAACCATTTGTTTCGCATGGATTTGAAGCAACGCCTTCTACTTCGCATTGATTTGAAGCTAAATCATTTGTTTCGAATGGAATTGAAGCCACCTCGTTTGTTCCTTCAGCTTTTGAAGCTATAACACTTATATCGCAAGTATTTGAAGCTAAATCATATGTGACGCATGGATTTGAAGCTGAACCTTCTACATCGCATTGATTTGAAGCTAAATCTTGTGTATCGCATGGATTTGAAGCAGAACCTTCTACATCGCATTGATTTGAAGCTAAATCTAGTGTATCGCATGGATATGAAGCTAAACCTTCTACATCGCATTGATTTGCAGCTAAATCATGTGTTTCGCATGGATTTAAAGCTAACTCGTTCGTTTCGCCTGCAGTTGAATTTACATCACTTATATTGCAAGTATTTGAAGCTAAATCATGTGTATCGCGTGGATTTTGATGCTAACTCGTTTGATTAGTCTGCATTTGAAGCTATATCACTTATACCCCAAGTGTTTGAAGCTAAATCATATGTTTCGCGTGAATTTGAAGCTAAACCTTCTACATCGCATTGATTTGAAGCTAAATCATGTCTTTCACAAGTATTTGAAGATGAACCATTTGAATCGCATTGATTTGAACCCGAAACTTCTACTTCGCACCTATTTGCAGCTAAATCATTTGTTTCGCATGGATTTGAAGCTAAGCCTTCTACATCACATTGATTTGCAGCTAAATCATGTGTTTCGCATGGATTTGAAGCTAACTCGTTCGTTTCGCATGAAGTTGTAGCTTAATAATGTATATCACAAGTATTTGTAGCTAAACAGTTTGTTTTGCATGGATTTGAAGCTAAGCCTTCTACTTCGCATTCATTTGAAGCTAAATCATTTGTTTCGCATGGATTTGAATCTAAGCCTTGTCCTTCGAATTGATTTGAAGCTAAATCATGTGTTTCGTATGGATTTGAAGCCAAACCTTCTACATCGAATTAATTTGAAGCTAAATCATGTGTCTCGCATGGAATTGAAGCTACCTCGTTTGTTCCTACAGTATTTAAAGCTATATCACTTATATCGCAAGTATTTGAAGCTAAAACATATGTGTCGCATGGATTTGAAGCTGAACCTACTACATCGCATTGATTTGAAGCTAAATCTTGTGTATCGCATGGATTTGAAGTTAAACCTTCTACATCGCATTTGTTTGAAGCTAAATCATGTGAATCGCATGGATTTGAAGCTAACTCGTTCGTTTCACATGCAGTTGTAGCTAAATGAGATATATCAAAAGTATTTGTAGCTAAACCATTTGTTTTGCATGGATTTGAAGCTAAGCCTTCTACTTCGCATTCATTTGAAGCTAAATCATTTGTTTCGCATGGATTTGAAGCTAAACCTTCTACATCGCATTGATTTGAAGATAAATCATTTGTTTCGCATGGAATTGAAGCTACCTCGTTTGTTCCTCCTGCATTTGAAGCTATATCATTTGTATCGCATGGATCTGATTCAAACCACCTACATCGCATTGATTTGCAGCTGAATCATGTGTTTCGCATGGATTTGAAGCTAACTCGTTCGTTTCGCCTGTATTTGAAGATAGATCACTTATATCGCAAGTATTTGAAGCTAAATCATGTCTTTCGTTTGGATTTGAAGCTAACTCGTTTGTTTCGCATGCAGTTGTAGCTGAATAATGTATATCACAAGTATTTGTAGCTAAACCATTTGTTTCGCATGGATTTGAAGCAACGCCTTCTACTTCGCATTGATTTGAAGCTAAATCATTTGTTTCGCATGGAATTGAAGCCTCCTCGTTTGTTCCTCCTGCTTTTGAAGCTATATCACTTATATCGCAAGTATTTGAAGCTAAATAATATGTGACGCATGGATTTGAAGCTGAACCTTCTACATCGCATTGATTTGAAGCTAAATCATGTGTTTCGCATGGATTTGAAGCTAACTCGTTCGTTTCGCCTGCAGTTGAATTTACATCACTTATATCGCTAGTATTTGAATCTAAATCATGTGTATCGCGTGGATTTTGAAGCTAACTCGTTTGATTAGTCTTCATTTGAAGCTATATCACTTACACCACAAGTGTTTGAAGCTATATCATTTGTTTTGCATGGATTTGAAGCTGAACCTTCTTCATCGCATTGATTTGAAGCTTAATCATGTGTATCGCATGGATTTGAAGCTAAACCTTCCACATCACATTGATTTGCAGCTAAATCGTGTGTTTCGCATGGATTTGAAGCTAACTCGTTTGTTTCGCATGCATTTGTAGCTGAATAATGTATATCACAAGTATTTGTAACTAAACCATTTGTTTCGCATGGATTAGAAGCTACGCCTTCTACTTCGCATTGATTTGAAGCTAAATCATTTGTTTCGCATGGATTTGAGTCTAAGCCTTGTTCTTCGAATTTATTTGAAGCTAAATCATGTGTATCGCATGGATTTGAAGCTAAACCTTCTACATCGCATTGATTTGAAGCTAAATCATGTGTTTCGCATGGATTTGAAGCTAACTCGTTTGTTTCGCATGCAGTTGTAGCTACATAATGTATATCACAAGTATTTGTAGCTAAACCATTTGTTTCGCATGGATTTGAAGCTATGCCTTCTACTTCGCATTGATTTGAAGCTAAATCATTTGTTTCGCATGGATTTGAGTCTAAGCCTTGTTCTTCGAATTTATTTGAAGCTAAATCATGTGTATCGCATGGATTTGAAGCTAAACCTTCTACATCGCATTGATTTGAAGCTAAATCATGTGTTTCGCATGGATTTGAAGCTAACTCGTTTGTTTCGCATGCAGTTGTAGCTACATAATGTATATCACAAGTATTTGTAGCTAAACCATTTGTTTCGCGTGGATTTGAAGCTATGCCTTCTACTTCGCATTGATTTGAAGCTAAATCATTTGTTTCGCATGGATTTGAATCTAAGCCTTGTCCTTCGAATTGATTTGAAGCTAAATCATGTGTTTCGTATGGATTTGAAGCTAAACCTTCTACATCGCATTGATTTGTAGCTAACCCTTCTACATTCTATTGATTTGAAGCTAAACCTTCTACCTCTTATTGATTTGAAGCTACACCTTCTACATCGCATTGATTTGAAGCTAAATCATTTGTTTCGCATGGAATTGAAGCTACATCGCTTGTTCCTCCAGCTTTTGAAGCTATATCACTTATATCGCAAGTATTTGAAGCTAAATCATATGTGTCGCATGGATTTGAAGCTGAACCTACTACATCGCATTGATTTGAAGCTAAATCTTGTGTATCGCATGGATTTGAAGCTAAACCTTCTACATCGCATTGGTTTGAAGCTAAATCATGTGTATCTCATGGATTTGAAGCTAACTCGTTCGTTGCGCATACAGTTCAATCTAAATAACGTATATCACAAGTATTTGAAGCTAAACCATTTGATTCGTATGGATTTGAAGCTAAGCCCTCTACTTCGCATTCATTTGAAGCTAAATCATTTGTTTCGCATGGATTTGAATCTAAGCCTTGTCCTTCGAATTGATTTGAAGCTAAATCATGTGTTTCGTATGGATTTGAAGCTAAACCTTCTACATCGAATTGATTTGAAACTAAACCTACTATATTCTATTGATTTGAAGCTAAACCTTCTACCTTTTATTGATTTGAAGCTAAACCTTCTACATCGCATTGATTTGAAGATAAATCATTTGTTTCGCATGGAATTGAAGCTACCTCGCTTGTTCCTCCAGCTTTTGAAGCTATATCACTTATATCGCAAGTATTTGAAGCTAAATCATATGTGTCGTATGGATTTGAAGCAGAACCTTCTACATCGCATTGATTTGAAGCTAAATCTAGTGTATCGCATGGATTTGAAGCTAAACCTTCTACATCGCATTGATTGGCAGCAAAAATCATGTGTTTTGCATGGATTTGAAGCTAACTCGTTCGTTTCGCCTCCATTTGAAACTACATCACTTATATCGCAAGTATTTGAAGCTAAATCATTTGTTTCGCATGGAATTGAAGCTACCTCGTTTGTTCCTCCTGCATTTGAAGCTATATCACTTATATCGCATGGATTTGAAGCTGAACCTACTACATCGCATTGATTTGAAGCTAAATCTTGTGTATTGCATGAATTTCAAGAAAACCATCTACATCGCATTGATTTGAAGCTTAATCATGTGTTTCGCATAGATTTGAATCTAAGCCTTCTACTTCGCATTCATTTGAATCTAAATCATTTGTTTCGCATGGATTTGAGTCTAAGCCTTGTCCTTCGAATTTATTTGAAGCTAAATCATGTGTTTCGCATGGATTTGAAGCTAACTCGTTTATTTCGCATGCAGTTGTAGCTACATAATGTATATCACAAGTATTTGTAGCTAAACCATTTGTTTCGCATGGATTTGAAGCTATGCCTTCTACTTCGCATTGATTTGAAGCTAAATCATTTGTTTCGCATGGATTTGAATCTAAGCCTTGTCCTTCGAATTGATTTGAAGCTAAATCATGTGTTTCGTATGGATTGGAAGCTAAACCTTCTACATCGCATTGATTTGTAGCTAAACCTTCTACATTCTATTGATTTGAAGCTAAACCTTCTACCTCTTATTGATTTGAAGCTAAACCTTCTACATCGCATTGATTTGAAGCTAAATCATTTGTTTCGCATGGAATTGAAGCGACCTCGTTTGTTCCTCCTGCATTTGAAGCTATATCACTTATATCGCATGGATTTGAAGTTGAACCTACTACATCGCATTGATTTGAAGCTAAATCTTGTGTATCGCATGGATTTGAAGCTAAACCATCTACATCGCATTGGTTTGAAGCTAAATCATGTGTATCTCATGGATTTGAAGCTAACTCGTTCGTTGCGCATGCAGTTCAATCTAAATAACGTATATCACAAGTATTTGAAGCTAAACCATTTGATTCGCATGGATTTGAAGCTAAGCCTTCTACTTCGCATTCATTTGAAGCTAAATCATTTGTTTCGCATGGATTTGAATCTAAGCCTTGTCCTTCGAATTTATTTGAAGCTAAATCATGTGTTTCGTATGGTTTTGAAGCTAAACCTTCTACATTCTATTGATTTGAAGCTAAACCTTCTACCTCTTATTGATTTGAAGCAAAACCTTCTACATCGCATTGATTTGAAGCTAAATCATTTGTTTCGCATGGAATTGAAGCTACCTCGTTTGTTCCTCCTGCATTTGAAGCTATATCACTTATATCGCATGGATTTGAAGCTGAACCTACTACATCGCATTGATTTGAAGCTAAATCTTGTGTATCGCATGGATTTGAAGAAAACCATCTACATCGCATTGATTTGAAGCTTAATCATGTGTTTCGCATGGATTTGATGCTAACTCGTTTGTTTCGCATGCAGTTGTAGCTACATAATGTATATCACAAGTATTTGTAGCTAAACCATTTGTATCGCGTGGATTTGAAGCTATGCCTTCTACTTCGCATTGATTTGAAGCTAAATCATTTGTTTCGCATGGATTTGAATCTAAGCCTTGTCCTTCGAATTGATTTGAAGCTAAATCATGTGTTTCGTATGGATTTGAAGCTAAACCTTCTACATCGCATTGATTTGTAGCTAAACCTTCTACATTCTATTGATTTGAAGCTAAACCTTCTACCTCTTATTGATTTGAAGCTACACCTTCTACATCGCATTGATTTGAAGCTAAATCATTTGTTTCGCATGGAATTGAAGCTACCTCGTTTGTTCCTCCTGCATTTGAAGCTATATCACTTATATCGCATGGATTTGAAGCTGAACCTACTACATCGCATTGATTTGAAGCTAAATCTTGTGTATCGCATGGATTTGAAGAAAACCATCTACATCGCATTGATTTGAAGCTTAATCATGTGTTTCGCATGGATTTGATGCTAACTCGTTTGTTTCGCATGCAGTTGTAGCTAAATAATGTATATCACAAGTATTTGTAGCTAAACCAATTGTTTCCCATGAATTTGAAGCTAAGCCTTCTACTCCGCATTGATTTGAAGCTAAATCATTTGTTTCGCATGGAATTGAAGCTACATCGCTTGTTCCTCCAGCTTTTGAAGCTATATCACATATATCGCAAGTATTTGAAGCTAAATCATATGTGTCGCATGGATTTGAAGCTGAACCTACTACATCGCATTGATTTGAAGCTAAATCATGTGTTTCGCATGGATTTGCTGCTAAGCTTTCTACTTCGCATTAATTGGAAGTTAAATCACGTGTTTTGCATGGATTGTAAGCTAAACCTTCTACATCGCATTGATTTGAAGCTAAATCATGTGTATCTCATGGATTTGAAGCTAACTCGTTCGTTGCGCATGCAGTTCAATCTAAATAACGTATATCACAAGTATTTGAAGATAAACCATTTGATTCGCATTTATTTGAAGCTAAGCTTTCTACTTCGCATTAATTGGAAGTTAAATCACGTGTTTTGCATGGATTGTAAGCTAAACCTTCTACATCGCATTGATTTGAAGCTAAATCATGTGTTTCGCATGGATTTGATGCTAACTCGTTTGTTTCGCATGCAGTTGTAGCTAAATAATGTATATCACAAGTATTTGTAGCTAAACCAATTGTTTCCCATGAATTTGAAGCTAAGCCTTCTACTTCGCATTGATTTGAAGCTAAATCATTTGTTTCGCATGGATTTGAATCTAAGCCTTGTCCTTCGAATTGATTTGAAGCTAAATCATGTGTTTCGCATTGATTTGAAGCTACGCCTTCTACTTCGCATTGATTTGAAGCTAAATCATTTGTTTCGCATGGAATTGAAGCTACCTCGCTTGTTCCTCCAGCTTTTGAAGCTATGTCACTTATATCGCTAGTATTTGAAACTAAATTATGTGTATCGCGTGGATTTTGAAGCTATCTCGTTTGATTAGTCTTCATTTGAAGCTATATCACTTACACCACAAGTGTTTGAAGCTATATCATTTGTTTTGCATGGATTTGAAGCTAAACCTTCTTCATCGCATTGATTTGAAGCTAAATCATGCGTTTCGTATGGATTTGAAGCTAAACCTTCTACATCGCATTGATTTGAAGCTTAATCATGTGTATCGCATGGATTTGAAGCTAACTCGTTCGTTTCGCATGCAGTTGTAGCTAAATAATGTATGTCACAAGTATTTGTAGCTAAACAGTTTGTTTTGCATGGATTTGAAGCTAAGCCTTCTACTTCGCATTCATTTGAAGCTAAATCATTTGTTTCGCATGGATTTGAATCTAAGCCTTGTCCTTCGAATTGATTTGAAGCTAAATCATGTGTTTCGTATGGATTTGAAGCCAAACCTTCTACATCGAATTAATTTGAAGCTAAATCATGTGTCTCGCATGGAATTGAAGCTACCTCGTTTGTTCCTACAGTATTTAAAGCTATATCACTTATATCGCAAGTATTTGAAGCTAAAACATATGTGTCGCATGGATTTGAAGCTGAACCTACTACATCGCATTGATTTGAAGCTAAATCTTGTGTATCGCATGGATTTGAAGTTAAACCTTCTACATCGCATTGGTTTGAAGCTAAATCATGTCTTTCGTTTGGATTTGAAGCTAACTCGATTGTTTCGCATGCAGTTGTAGCTGAATAATGTATATCACAAGTATTTGTAGCTAAACCATTTGTTTCGCATGGATTTGGAGCAACGCCTTCTACTTCGCATTGATTTGAAGCTAAATCATTTGTTTCGCATGGAATTGAAGCCTCCTCGTTTGTTCCTCCTGCTTTTGAAGCTATATCACTTATATCGCAAGTATTTGAAGCTAAATAATATGTGACGCATGGATTTGAAGCTGAACCTTCTACATCGCATTGATTTGAAGCTAAATCATGTGTTTCGCATGGATTTGAAGCTAACTCGTTCGTTTCGCCTGCAGTTGAATTTACATCACTTATATCGCTAGTATTTGAATCTAAATCATGTGTATCGCGTGGATTTTGAAGCTAACTCGTTTGATTAGTCTTCATTTGAAGCTATATCACTTACACCACAAGTGTTTGAAGCTATATCATTTGTTTTGCATGGATTTGAAGCTGAACCTTCTTCATCGCATTGATTTGAATCTTAATCATGTGTATCGCATGGATTTGAAGCTAAACCTTCCACATCACATTGATTTGCAGCTAAATCGTGTGTTTCGCATGGATTTGAAGCTAACTCGTTTGTTTCGCATGCATTTGTAGCTGAATAATGTATATCACAAGTATTTGTAACTAAACCATTTGTTTCGCATGGATTAGAAGCTACGCCTTCTACTTCGCATTGATTTGAAGCTAAATCATTTGTTTCGCATGGATTTGAGTCTAAGCCTTGTTCTTCGAATTTATTTGATGCTAAATCATGTGTATCGCATGGATTTGAAGCTAAACCTTCTACATCGCATTGATTTGAAGCTAAATCATGTGTTTCGCATGGATTTGAAGCTAACTCGTTTGTTTCGCATGCAGTTGTAGCTACATAATGTATATCACAAGTATTTGTAGCTAAACCATTTGTTTCGCATGGATTTGAAGCTATGCCTTCTACTTCGCATTGATTTGAAGCTAAATCATTTGTTTCGCATGGATTTGAGTCTAAGCCTTGTTCTTCGAATTTATTTGAAGCTAAATCATGTGTTTCGTATGGATTTGAAGCTAAACCTTCTACATCGCATTGATTTGTAGCTAAACCTTCTACATTCTATTGATTTGAAGCTAAACCTTCTACCTCTTATTGATTTGAAGCTACACCTTCTACATCGCATTGATTTGAAGCTAAATCATTTGTTTCGCATGGAATTGAAGCTACCTCGTTTGTTCCTCCTGCATTTGAAGCTATATCACTTATATCGCATGGATTTGAAGCTGAACCTACTACATCGCATTGATTTGAACCTAAATCTTGTGTATCGCATGGATTTGAAGAAAACCATCTACATCGCATTGATTTGAAGCTTAATCATGTGTTTCGCATGGATTTGATGCTAACTCGTTTGTTTCGCATGCAGTTGTAGCTAAATAATGTATATCACAAGTATTTGTAGCTAAACCAATTGTTTCCCATGAATTTGAAGCTAAGCCTTCTACTCCGCATTGATTTGAAGCTAAATCATTTGTTTCGCATGGAATTGAAGCTACATCGCTTGTTCCTCCAGCTTTTGAAGCTATATCACTTATATCGCAAGTATTTGAAGCTAAATCATATGTGTCGCATGGATTTGAAGCTGAACCTACTACATCGCATTGATTTGAAGCTAAATCTTGTGTATTGCATGGATTTGAAGCTAAACCTTCTACATCGCATTGGTTTGAAGCTAAATCATGTGTATCTCATGGATTTGAAGCTAACTCGTTCGTTGCGCATACAGTTCAATCTAAATAACGTATATCACAAGTATTTGAAGCTAAACCATTTGATTCGTATGGATTTGAAGCTAAGCCCTCTACTTCGCATTCATTTGAAGCTAAATCATTTGTTTCGCATGGATTTGAATCTAAGCCTTGTCCTTCGAATTGATTTGAAGCTAAATCATGTGTTTCGTATGGATTTGAAGCTAAACCTTCTACATCGAATTGATTTGAAACTAAACCTACTATATTCTATTGGTTTGAAGCTAAACCTTCTACCTTTTATTGATTTGAAGCTAAACCTTCTACATCGCATTGATTTGAAGATAAATCATTTGTTTCGCATGGAATTGAAGCTACCTCGCTTGTTCCTCCAGCTTTTGAAGCTATATCACTTATATCGCAAGTATTTGAAGCTAAATCATATGTGTCGTATGGATTTGAAGCAGAACCTTCTACATCGCATTGATTTGAAGCTAAATCTAGTGTATCGCATGGATTTGAAGCTAAACCTTCTACATCGCATTGATTGGCAGCAAAAATCATGTGTTTTGCATGGATTTGAAGCTAACTCGTTCGTTTCGCCTCCATTTGAAACTACATCACTTATATCGCAAGTATTTGAAGCTAAATCATTTGTTTCGCATGGAATTGAAACTACCTCGTTTGTTCCTCCTGCATTTGAAGCTATATCACTTATATCGCATGGATTTGAAGCTGAACCTACTACATCGCATTGATTTGAAGCTAAATCTTGTGTATTGCATGAATTTCAAGAAAACCATCTACATCGCATTGATTTGAAGCTTAATCATGTGTTTCGCATAGATTTGAATCTAAGCCTTCTACTTCGCATTCATTTGAATCTAAATCATTTGTTTCGCATGGATTTGAGTCTAAGCCTTGTCCTTCGAATTTATTTGAAGCTAAATCATGTGTTTCGCATGGATTTGAAGCTAACTCGTTTGTTTCGCATGCAGTTGTAGCTACATATTGTATATCACAAGTATTTGTAGCTAAACCATTTGTTTCGCATGGATTTGAAGCTATGCCTTCTACTTCGCATTGATTTGAAGCTAAATCATTTGTTTCGCATGGATTTGAATCTAAGCCTTGTCCTTCGAATTGATTTGAAGCTAAATCATGTGTTTCGTATGGATTGGAAGCTAAACCTTCTACATCGCATTGATTTGTAGCTAAACCTTCTACATTCTATTGATTTGAAGCTAAACCTTCTACCTCTTATTGATTTGAAGCTAAACCGTCTACATCGTATTGATTTGAAGCTAAATCATTTGTTTCGCATGGAATTGAAGCTACCTCGTTTGTTCCTCCTGCATTTGAAGCTATATCACTTATATCGCATGGATTTGAAGTTGAACCTACTACATCGCATTGATTTGAAGCTAAATCTTGTGTATCGCATGGATTTGAAGCTAAACCATCTACATCGCATTGGTTTGAAGCTAAATCATGTGTATCTCATGGATTTGAAGCTAAACAGTTTGTTTCGCATGCAGTTGTAGCTACATATTGTATATCACAAGTATTTGTAGCTAAACCATTTGTTTCGCATGGATTTGAAGCTATGCCTTCTACTTCGCATTGATTTGAAGCTAAATCATTTGTTTCGCATGGATTTGAATCTAAGCCTTGTCCTTCGAATTGATTTGAAGCTAAATCATGTGTTTCGTATGGATTGGAAGCTAAACCTTCTACATCGCATTGATTTGTAGCTAAACCTTCTACATTCTATTGATTTGAAGCTAAACCTTCTACCTCTTATTGATTTGAAGCTAAACCGTCTACATCGTATTGATTTGAAGCTAAATCATTTGTTTCGCATGGAATTGAAGCTACCTCGTTTGTTCCTCCTGCATTTGAAGCTATATCACTTATATCGCATGGATTTGAAGTTGAACCTACTACATCGCATTGATTTGAAGCTAAATCTTGTGTATCGCATGGATTTGAAGCTAAACCATCTACATCGCATTGGTTTGAAGCTAAATCATGTGTATCTCATGGATTTGAAGCTAACTCGTTCGTTGCGCATGCAGTTCAATCTAAATAACGTATATCACAAGTATTTGAAGCTAAACCATTTGATTCGCATGGATTTGAAGCTAAGCCTTCTACTTCGCATTCATTTGAAGCTAAATCATTTGTTTCGCATGGATTTGAATCTAAGCCTTGTCCTTCGAATTTATTTGAAGCTAAATCATGTGTTTCGTATGGTTTTGAAGCTAAACCTTCTACATTCTATTGATTTGAAGCTAAACCTTCTACCTCTTATTGATTTGAAGCAAAACCTTCTACATCGCATTGATTTGAAGCTAAATCATTTGTTTCGCATGGAATTGAAGCTACCTCGTTTGTTCCTCCTGCATTTGAAGCTATATCACTTATATCGCATGGATTTGAAGCTGAACCTACTACATCGCATTGATTTGAAGCTAAAACTTGTGTATCGCATGGATTTGAAGAAAACCATCTACATCGCATTGATTTGAAGCTTAATCATGTGTTTCGCATGGATTTGATGCTAACTCGTTTGTTTCGCATGCAGTTGTAGCTAAATAATGTATATCACAAGTATTTGTAGCTAAACCAATTGTTTCCCAAGAATTTGAAGCTAAGCCTTCTACTCCGCATTGATTTGAAGCTAAATCATTTGTTTTGCATGGAATTGAAGCTACATCGCTTGTTCCCCCAGCTTTTGAAGCTATATCACTTATATCGCAAGTATTTGAAGCTAAATCATATGTGTCGCATGGATTTGAAGCTGAACCTACTACATCGCATTGATTTGAAGCTAAATCTTGTGTATCGCATGGATTTGAAGCTAATCCTTCTACATCGCATTGGTTTGAAGCTAAATCATGTGTATCTCATGGATTTGAAGCTAACTCGTTCTTTGCGCATGCAGTTCAATCTAAATAATGTATATCACAAGTATTTGAAGCTAAACCATTTGATTCGCATGGATTTGAAACTAAGCTTTCTACTTCGCATTAATTGGAAGTTAAATCACGTGATTTGCATGGATTGGAAGTTAAACCTTCTACATCGCATTGATTTGAAGCTAAATCATGTGTTTCGCATGGATTTGCTGCTAAGCTTTCTACTTCGCATTAATTGGAAGTTAAATCACGTGTTTTGCATGGATTGTAAGCTAAACCTTCTACATCGCATTGATTTGAAGCTAAATCATGTGTATCTCATGGATTTGAAGCTAACTCGTTCGTTGCGCATGCAGTTCAATCTAAATAACGTATATCACAAGTATTTGAAGCTAAACCATTTGATTCGCATTTATTTGAAGCTAAGCTTTCTACTTCGCATTAAGTGGAAGTTAAATCACGTGTTTTGCATGGATTGTAAGCTAAACCTTCTACATCGCATTGATTTGAAGCTAAATCATGTGTTTCGCATGGATTTGATGCTAACTCGTTTGTTTCGCATGCAGTTGTAGCTAAATAATGTATATCACAAGTATTTGTAGCTAAACCATTTGTTTCGCATGGATTTGAGTCTAAGCCTCGTCCTTCGAATTTATTTGAAGCTAAATCATTTGATTCGCATGGAATTGAAGCTACCTCGTTTGTTCCTCCTGCATTTGAAGCTATATCACTTATATCGCATGGATTTGAAGCTGAACCTACTACATCGCATTGATTTGAAGCTAAATCTTGTGTATTGCATGAATTTCAAGAAAACCATCTACATCGCATTGATTTGAAGCTTAATCATGTGTTTCGCATAGATTTGAATCTAAGCCTTCTACTTCGCATTCATTTGAAGCTAAATCATTTGTTTCGCATGGATTTGAGTCTAAGCCTTGTCCTTCGAATTTATTTGAAGCTAAATCATGTGTTTCGCATGGATTTGAAGCTAACTCGTTTGTTTCGCATGCAGTTGTAGCTACATAATGTATATCACAAGTATTTGTAGCTAAACCATTTGTTTCGCATGGATTTGAAGCTATGCCTTCTACTTCGCATTGATTTGAAGCTAAATCATTTGTTTCGCATGGATTTGAATCTAAGCCTTGTCCTTCGAATTGATTTGAAGCTAAATCATGTGTTTCGTATGGATTTGAAGCTAAACCTTCTACATCGCATTGATTTGTAGCTAAACCTTCTACATTCTATTGATTTGAAGCTAAACCTTCTACCTCTTATTGATTTGAAGCTAAACCTTCTACATCGCATTGATTTGAAGCTAAATCATTTGTTTCGCATGGAATTGAAGCTACCTCGTTTGTTCCTCCTGCATTTGAAGCTATATCACTTATATCGCATGGATTTGAAGCTGAACCTACTACATCGCATTGATTTGAAGCTAAAACTTGTGTATCGCATGGACTTGAAGAAAACCATCTACATCGCATTGATTTGAAGCTTAATCATGTGTTTCGCATGGATTTGATGCTAACTCGTTTGTTTCGCATGCAGTTGTAGCTAAATAATGTATATCACAAGTATTTGTAGCTAAACCAATTGTTTCCCATGAATTTGAAGCTAAGCCTTCTACTTCGCATTGATTCGAATCTAAATCATTTGTTTCGCATGGAATTGAAGCTACCTCGTTTGTTCCTCCTGCATTTGAAGCTATATCACTTATATCGCATGGATTTGAAGCTGAACCTACTACATCGCATTGATTTGAAGCTAAATCTTGTGTATCGCATGGATTTGAAGAAAACCATCTACATCGCATTGATTTGAAGCTTAATCATGTGTTTCGCATGGATTTGATGCTAACTCGTTTGTTTCGCATGCAGTTGTAGCTAAATAATGTATATCACAAGTATTTGTAGCTAAACCAATTGTTTCCCATGAATTTGAAGCTAAGCCTTCTACTTCGCATTGATTTGAAGCTAAATCATTTGTTTCGCATGGATTTGAATCTAAGCCTTGTCCTTCGAATTGATTTGAAGCTAAATCATGTGTTTCGTATGGATTTGAAGCTAAACCTTCTACATCGCATTGATTTGTAGCTAAACCTTCTACATTCTATTGATTTGAAGCTAAACCTTCTACCTCTTATTGATTTGAAGCAAAACCTTCTACATCGCATTGATTTGAAACTAAATCATTTGTTTCGCATGGAATTGAAGCTACCTCGTTTGTTCCTCCTGCATTTGAAGCTATATCACTTATATCGCATGGATTTGATGCTGAACCTACTACATCGCATTGATTTGAAGCTAAAACTTGTGTATCGCATGGATTTGAAGAAAAGCATCTACATCGCATTGATTTGAAGCTTAATCATGTGTTTCGCATGGATTTGATGCTAACTCGTTTGTTTCGCATGCAGTTGTAGCTAAATAATGTATATCACAAGTATTTGTAGCTAAACCAATTGTTTCCCAAGAATTTGAAGCTAAGCCTTCTACTCCGCATTGATTTGAAGCTAAATCATTTGTTTTGCATGGAATTGAAGCTACATCGCTTGTTCCCCCAGCTTTTGAAGCTATATCACTTATATCGCAAGTATTTGAAGCTAAATCATATGTGTCGCATGGATTTGAAGCTGAACCTACTACATCGCATTGATTTGAAGCTAAATCTTGTGTATCGCATGGATTTGAAGCTAATCCTTCTACATCGCATTGGTTTGAAGCTAAATCATGTGTATCTCATGGATTTGCAGCTAACTCGTTCGTTGCGCATGCAGTTCAATCTAAATAACGTATATCACAAGTATTTGAAGCTAAACCATTTGATTCGCATGGATTTGAAGCTAAGCTTTCTACTTCGCATGAATTGGAAGTTAAATCACGTGTTTTGCATGGATTGTAAGCTAAACCTTCTACATCGCATTGATTTGAAGCTAAATCATGTGTATCTCATGGATTTGAAGCTAACTCGTTCGTTGCGCATGCAGTTCAATCTAAATAACGTATATCACAAGTATTTGAAGCTAAACCATTTGATTCGCATGGATTTGAAGCTAAGCTTTCTACTTCACTGTAATTGGAAGTTAAATCACGTGTTTTGCATGGATTGTAAGCTAAACCTTCTACATCGCATTGATTTGAAGCCAAATCATGTGTTTCGCATGGATTTGATGCTAACTCGTTTGTTTCGCATGCAGTTGTAGCTAAATACTGTATATCACAAGTATTTGTAGCTAAACCATTTGTTTCGCATTGATTTGAAGCTACGCCTTCTACTTCGCATTGATTTGAAGCTAAATCACTTGTTTCGCATGGAATTGAAGCTACCTCGCTTGTTCCTCCAGCTTTTGAAGCTATGTCACTTATATCGCTAGTATTTGAAACTAAATTATGTGTATCGCGTGGATTTTGAAGCTATCTCGTTTGATTAGTCTTCATTTGAAGCTATATCACTTACACCACAAGTGTTTGAAGCTATATCATTTGTTTTGCATGGATTTGAAGCTAAACCTTCTTCATCGCATTGATTTGAAGCTAAATCATGTGTTTCGTATGGATTTGAAGCTAAACCTTCTACATCGCATTGATTTGAAGCTTAATCATGTGTATCGCATGGATTTGAAGCTAAACCTTCTACATCACATTGATTTGCAGCTAAATCATGTGTATCTCATGGATTTGAAGCTAACTCGTTCGTTTCGCATGCAGTTGTAGCTAAATAATGTACATCACAAGTATTTGTAGCTAAAACATTTGTTTTGCATGGATTTGAAGCTAAGCATTCTACTTCGCATTCATTTGAAGCTAAATCATTTGTTTCGCATGGATTTGAAGCTACGCCTTCTACTTCGCATTGATTTGAAGCTAAATCATTTGATTCGCATGGAATTGAAGCTACCTCGTTTGTTCCTCCTGCATTTGAAGCTATATCACTTATATCGCATGGATTTGAAGCTGAACCTACTACATCGCATTGATTTGAGGCTAAATCTTGTGTATTGCATGAATTTCAAGAAAACCATCTACATCGCATTGATTTGAAGCTTAATCATGTGTTTCGCATAGATTTGAATCTAAGCCTTCTACTTCGCATTCATTTGAAGCTAAATCATTTGTTTCGCATGGATTTGAGTCTAAGCCTTGTCCTTCGAATTTATTTGAAGCTAAATCATGTGTTTCGCATGGATTTGAAGCTAACTCGTTTGTTTCGCATGCAGTTGTAGCTACATAATGTATATCACAAGTATTTGTAGCTAAACCATTTGTTTCGCATGATATTGAAGCTAAATCGTATGTTTCGCGTGAATTTGAAGCTAATTAGTGTATTTCGCATAAATCCGAAACTAAATTGTACTTTTCGCATGTTTTTGAAGCTAAATCGTTCGTTTAAAATCGTTACTTCGCACGAATTTGAATCGAGATCGTGTATATCGCATGATATTGAAGTTAAATCGTTTGTTTCGTCTGAATTTGCAGCTAATTCGTGTATTTTACATGAATCTGATGTTAAATTGTTCATATCGCATGAATTTGAAGCTAAATCGTTTGTTTCGCGTGGATTTAAATCTAGATCGTGTAATTCGAATTAATTTGAAGCTAAACTGTTCATTTGGCATGAATTTGAAGCTAAATCGTTTGTTTAAGATCGCTATTTTGCACGAATTTCAATCGAAATCGTGTGTTTCGCATGATATTGAAGATAAATCGTATGTTTTTGCGTTGAGTTAAAGCTAATTCGAGTATTTCGCATGAATCTGAAGCTAATTGTTCATTTCGCATGAATTTGAAGCTAAATAGTTTGTTTAAAATCGGTATTTCGCACGAATTTGAAGCGAAATCGTGTTCTTCGCGTGATATTGAAATTAAATCGGTTGTTTCGTGTGAATTTGAATCTAATTCGTGTATTTCGCACAAATCTGAAGCTAAATTGTTCATATCGCATGAATGTGAAGCTAAATCGTATGATTAAAATCGCTATTTCGCACGAATTTGAAGCGACATCGTGTGTTTCGCATGATATTGGGGCTAAATCGTATGTTTCGCGTTGATTTAAAGCTAATTCGTGTATTTCGCATGAATCTGAAGCTAAATTGTTCATTTCGCATGAATTCGAAGCTAAACCGTTTGTTTAAAATCGCTATTTCGCAAGAATTTAAAACGAAATCGCGTTTATTGAATGATATTGAAGTTAAGTCGTTTGTTTCGTCTGAATTTGCAGCTAATTCGTGTATTTCACATGAATCTGAAGCTAAATTGTTCATTTCGCATATATTTGAAGCAAAATCGATTATTTTAAATCGTTATTTCGCACGAATTTGAAGCGAAATCATGTGTTTCGCATGATATTGAAGCTAAATCGTTTGTTTAAAATCGCTATTTCGCACGAATTTGAATCGAGATCGTGTATATCGCCATGATATTGAAGTAAGATCGTTTGTTTCGTCTGAATTTGCAGCTAATTCGTGTATTTCACATGAATCTGAAGCCTAAATTGTTCATTTCGCATAAATTTGAAGCAAAATCGATTATTTAAAATCGCTATTTCGCACGAATTTGAAGCGAAATCGTGTGCTTCGCATGATATTGAAGCTAAATCGTATGTTTCGCGTTGATTTAAAGCTGATTCGTGTATTTCGCATGAATCTGAAGTTAAACTGTTCATTTGGCATGAATTTGAAGATAAATCGTTTGTTTAAAATCGCTATTTTGCAAGAATTTCAATCGAAATCGTCTGTTTCGCATGATATTGAAGGTAAAACGTTTGTTTCGTGTGAATTTGAAGCTAATTCGTGTATTTCGCATGAATCCGAAACTAAATTGTACTTTTCGCATGAATTTGAAGCTAAATCGTTTGTTTAAAATCGCTATTTCGCACGAATTTGAATCGAGATCGTGTATGTCGCATGATATTGAAGTAAAATCGTTTGTTTCGTCTGAATTTGCAGCTAATTCGTGTATTTCACATGAATCTGAGGTAAAATTGTTCATTTCGCATGAATTTGAAGCTAAATCGCTTGTTTCGCGTGGATTTAAATCTAGATCGTGTAATTCGAATTAATTTGAAGCTAAACTGTTCATTTGGCATGAATTTGAAGCTAAATCGTTTGTTTAAAATCGCTATTCCGCACGAATTTGAATCGAAATCGTGTATATCGCATGATATTGAAGTTAAAACATTTGTTTCGTGTGAATTTGAAACTAATTCGTGTATTTCACATGAATCTGAGGTAAAATTGTTCATTTCGCATGAATTTGAAGCTAAATCGCTTGTTTCGCGTGGATTTAAATCTAGATCGTGTAATTCGAATTAATTTGAAGCTAAACTGTTCATTTCGCATAAATTTGAAGCAAAATCGATTATTTAAAATCGCTATTTCGCACGAATTTGAATCGAAATCGTGTATATCGCATGATATTGAAGTTAAAACATTTGTTTCGTGTGAATTTGAAGCTAGTTCGTGTATTTCGCATGAATCTGAAGCTAAATTGTTCATTTCGCATGAATTTGAAGCTAAATAGTTTGTTTAAAATCGCTATTTCGCACGAATTTGAATCGAGATCGTGTATATCGCATGATATTGAAGTAAATTCGTTTGTTTCGTCTGAATTTGCAGATAATTCGTGTATTTCACATGAATCTGAAGTTAATTGTTCATATCGCATGAATTTGAAGTTAAATCGTTTGTGTCGCTTGGATTTAAATCTAGATCGTGTAATTCGAATTAATTTGAAGTTAAACTGTTCATTTGGCATGAATTTGAATCTAAATCGGTTGTTTAAAATCGCTATTTCGCACGAATTTGAATCGAGATCGTGTATATCGCATGATATTGAAGTAAGATCGTTTGTTTCGTCTGAATTTGCAGCTAATTCGTGTATTTCACATGAATCTGAAGCTAAATTGTTCATTTCGCATAAATTTGAAGCAAAATCGATTATTTAAAATCGTTATTTCGCACGAATTTGAATCGAGATCGTGTATGTCGCATGATATTGAAGTAAAATCGTTTGTTTCGTCTGAATTTGCAGCTAATTCGTGTATTTCACATGAATCTGAGGTAAAATTGTTCATTTCGCATGAATTTGAAGCTAAATCGCTTGTTTCGCGTGGATTTAAATCTAGATCGTGTAATTCGAATTAATTTGAAGCTAAACTGTTCATTTGGCATGAATTTGAAGCTAAATCGTTTGTTTAAAATCGCTATTTCGCACGAATTTGAATCGAAATCGTGTATATCGCATGATATTGAAGTTAAAAACATTTGTTTCGTGTGAATTTGAAGCTAATTCGTGTATTTCACATGAATCTGAGGTAAAATTGTTCATTTCGCATGAATTTGAAGCTAAATCATTTGTTTCGCATGGATTTGAGTCTAAGTCTTGTCCTTCGAATTTATTTGAAGCTAAATCATGTGTTTCGCATGGATTTGAAGCTAACTCGTTTGTTTCGCATGCAGTTGTAGCTACATAATGTATATCACAAGTATTTGTAGCTAAACCATTTGTTTCGCATGGATTTGAAGCTATGCCTTCTACTTCGCATTGATTTGAAGCTAAATCATTTGTTTCGCATGGATTTGAATCTAAGCTTGTCCTTCGAATTGATTTGAAGCTAAATCATGTGTTTCGTATGGGATTTGAAGCTAAACCTTCTACATCGCATTGATTTGTAGCTAAACCTTCTACATTCTATTGATTTGAAGCTAAACCTTCTACCTCTTATTGATTTGAAGCAAAACCTTCTACATCGCATTGATTTGAAGCTAAATCATTTGTTTCGCATGGAATTGAAGCTACCTCGTTGTTCCTCCTGCATTTGAAGCTATATCACTTATATCGCATGGATTTGAAGCTGAACCTACTACATCGCATTGATTTGAAGCTAAATCTTGTGTATCGCATGGATTTGAAGAAAACCATCTACATCGCATTGATTTGAAGCTTAATCATGTGTTTCGCATGGATTTGATGCTAACTCGTTTGTTTCGCATGCAGTTGTAGCTAAATAATGTATATCACAAGTATTTGTAGCTAAACCAATTGTTTCCCATGAATTTGAAGCTAAGCCCTTCTACTTCGCATTGATTTGAAGCTAAATCATTTGTTTCGCATGGATTTGAATCTAAGCCTTGTCCTTCGAATTGATTTGAAGCTAAATCATGTGTTTCGTATGGATTTGAAGCTAAACCTTCTACATCGCATTGATTTGTAGCTAAACCTTCTACATTCTATTGATTTGAAGCTAAACCTTCTACCTCTTATTGATTTGAAGCAAAACCTTCTACATCGCATTGATTTGAAGCTAAATCATTTGTTTCGCATGGAATTGAAGCTACCTCGTTTGTTCCTCCTGCATTTGAAGCTATATCACTTATATCGCATGGATTTGAAGCTGAACCTTCTACATCGCATTGATTTGAAGCTAAAACTTGTGTATCGCATGGATTTGAAGAAAACCATCTACATCGCATTGATTTGAAGCTTAATCATGTGTTTCGCATGGATTTGATGCTAACTCGTTTGTTTCGCATGGCAGTTGTAGCTAAATAATGTATATCACAAGTATTTTGTAGCTAAACCAATTGTTTCCCAAGAATTTGAAGCTAAGCCTTCTACTCCGCATTGATTTGAAGCTAAATCATTTGTTTTGCATGGAATTGAAGCTACATCGCTTGTTCCCCAGCTTTTGAGCTATATCACTTATATCGCAAGTATTTGAAGCTAAATTCATATGTGTCGCATGGATTTGAAGCTGACCTACTACATCGCATTGATTTGAAGCTAATCTTGTGTATCGCATGGATTTGAAGCTAATCCTTCTACATCGCATTGGTTTGAAGCTAAATCATGTGTATCTCATGGATTTGCAGCTAACTCGTTCGTTGCGCATGCAGTTCAATCTAAATAACGTATATCACAAGTATTTGAAGCTAAACCATTTGATTCGCATGGATTTGAAGCTAAGCTTCTCTACTTCGCATGAATTGGAAGTTAAATCACGTGTTTTGCATGGATTGTAAGCTAAACCTTCTACATCGCATTGATTTGAAGCTAAATCATGTGTATCTCATGGATTTGAAGCTAAACTCGTTCGTTGCGCATGCAGTTCAATCTAAATAACGTATATCACAAGTATTTGAAGCTAAACCATTTGATTCGCATGGATTTGAAGCTAAGCTTTCTACTTCACTGTAATTGGAAGTTAAATCACGTGTTTTGCATGGATTGTAAGCTAAACCTTTCTACATCGCATTGGTGATTTGAAGCCAAATCATGTGTTTCGCATGGATTTGATGCTAACTCGTTTGTTTCGCATGCAGTTGTAGCTAAATACTGTATATCACAAGTATTTGTAGCTAAACCATTTGTTTCGCATTGATTTGAAGCTACGCCTTCTACTTCGCTATTGATTTGAAGCTAAATCATTTGTTTCGCATGGAATTGAAGCTACCTCGCTTGTTCCTCCAGCTTTTGAAGCTATGTCACTTATATCGCTAGTATTTGAAACCTAAATTATGTGTATCGCGTGGATTTTGAAGCTATCTCGTTTGATTAGTCTTCATTTGAAGCTATATCACTTACACCACAAGTGTTTGAAGCTATATCATTTGTTTTGCATGGATTTGAAGCTAAACCTTCTTCATCGCATTGATTTGAAGCTAAATCATGTGTTTCGTATGGATTTGAAGCTAAACCTTCTACATCGCATTGATTTGAAGCTTAATCATGTGTATCGCATGGATTTGAAGCTAAACCTTCTACATCACATTGATTGCAGCTAAATCATGTGTATCTCATGGATTTGAAGCTAACTCGTTCGTTTCGCATGCAGTTGTAGCTAAATAATGTACATCACAAGTATTTGTAGCTAAAACATTTGTTTTGCATGGATTTGAAGCTAAGCATTCTACTTCGCATTCATTTTGAAGCTAAATCATTTGTTTCGCATGGATTTGAAGCTACGCCTTCTACTTCGCATTGATTGAAGCTAAATCATTTGATTCGCATGGAATTGAAGCTACCTCGTTTGGTCCTCCTGCATTTGAAGCTATATCACTTATATCGCATGGATTTGAAGCTGAACCTACTACATCGCATTGATTTGAAGCTAAATCTTGTGTATTGCATGAATTTCAAGAAAACCATCTACATCGCATTGATTTGAAGCTTAATCATGTGTTTCGCATAGAATTGAATCTAAGCCTTCTACTTCGCATTCATTTGAAGCTAAATCATTTGTTTCGCATGGATTTGAGTCTAAGCTTGTCCTTCGAATTTATTTGAAGCTAAATCATGTGTTTCGCATGGATTTGAAGCTAACTCGTTTGTTTCGCATGCAGTTGTAGCTACCATAATGTATATCACAAGTATTTGTAGCTAAACCATTTGTTTCGCATGATATTGAAGCTAAATCGTATGTTTCGCGTGAATTTGAAGCTAATTAGTGTATTTCGCATAAATCCGAACTAAATTGTTACTTTTCGCATGTTTTTGAAGCTAAATCGTTCGTTTAAAATCGTTACTTCGCACGAATTTGAATCGAGATCGTGTATATCGCATGATATTGAAGTTAAATCGTTTGTTTCGTCTGAATTTGCAGCTATTCGTGTATTTTACATGAATCTGATGTTAAATTGTTCATATCGCATGAATTTGAAGCTAAATCGTTTGTTTCGCGTGGATTTAAATCTAGATCGTGTAATTCGAATTAATTTGAAGCTAAACTGTTCATTTGGCATGAATTTGAAGCTAAATCGTTTTGTTTAAGATCGCTATTTGCACGAATTTCAATCGAAATCGTGTGTTTCGCATGATATTGAAGATAAATCGTAATGTTTTGCGTTGAGTTAAAGCTAATTCGAGTATTTCGCATGAATCTGAAGCTAAATTGTTCATTTCGCATGAATTTGAAGCTAAATAGTTCATTTCGCATGAATTCGAAGCTAAACCGTTGTTTAAAATCGCTATTTCGCAAGAATTTTAAAACGAAATCGCGTTTATTGAATGATATTGAAGTTAAGTCGTTTGTTTCGTCTGAATTTGCAGCTAATTCGTGTATTTCACATGAATCTGAAGCTAAATTGTTCATTTCGCATATATTTGAAGCAAAATCGATTATTTTAAATCGTTATTTCGCACGAATTTGAAGCGAAATCATGTGTTTCGCATGATATTGAAGCTAAATCGTTTTTTAAAATCGCTATTTCGCACGAATTTGAATCGAGATCGTGTATATCGCATGATATTGAAGTAAGATTCGTTTGTTTCGTCTGAATTTGCAGCTAATTCGTGTATTTCACATGAATCTGAAGCTAAATTGTTCATTTCGCATAAATTTGAAGCAAAATCGATTATTTAAAATCGCTATTTCGCACGAATTTGAAGCGAAATCGTTGTGCTTCGCATGATATTGAAGCTAAATCGTATGTTTCGCGTTGATTTAAAGCTGATCGTGTATTTCGCATGAATCTGAAGTTAAAACTGTTCATTTGGCATGAATTTGAAGATAAATCGTTTGTTTAAAATCGCTATTTTGCAAGAATTTCAATCGAAATCGTCTGTTTCGCATGATATTGAAGGTAAAACGTTTGTTTCGTGTGAATTTGAAGCTAATTCGTGTATTTCGCATGAATCCGAAACTAAATTGTACTTTTCGCATGAATTTGAAGCTAAATCGTTTGTTTAAATCGCTATTTCGCACGAATTTGAATCGAGATCGTGTATGTCGCATGATATTGAAGTAAAATCGTTTTGTTTCGTCTGAATTTGCAGCTAATTCGTGTATTTCACATGAATCTGAGGTAAAATTGTTCATTTCGCATGAATTTGAAGCTAAATCGCTTGTTTCGCGTGGATTTAAATCTAGATCGTGTAATTCGAATTAATTTGAAGCTAAACTGTTCATTTGGCATGAATTTGAAGCCTAAATCGTTTGTTTAAAATCGCTATTTCGCACGAATTTGAATCGAAATCGTGTATATCGCATGATATTGAAGTTAAAACATTTGTTTCGTGTGAATTTGAAGCTAATTCGTGTATTTCACATGAATCTGAGGTAAAATTGTTCATTTCGCATGAATTTGAAGCTAAATCGCTTGTTTCGCGTGGATTTAAATCTAGATCGTGTAATTCGAATTAATTTGAAGCTAAACTGTCATTTCGCATAAATTTGAAGCAAATCGATTATTTAAAATCGCTATTTCGCACGAATTTGAATCGAAATCGTGTATATCGCATGATATTGAAGTTAAAACATTTGTTTCGTGTGAATTTGAAGCTAGTTCGTGTATTTCGCATGAATCTGAAGTTAAATTGTTCATATCGCATGAATTTGAAGATAAATCGTTTGTTTCGCGTGGATTTAAATCTAGATCGTGTAATTCGAATTAATTTGAAGCTAAACTGTTCATTTGGCATGAATTTGAAGCTAAATCGTTTGTTTAAAATCGCTATTTTGCACGAATTTCAATCGAAAATCGTGTTTATCGAATGAATGAAATTGAAGTAAATCGTTTGTTTCGTCTGAATTTGCAGCTAATTCGTGTATTTCACATGAATCTGAAGCTAAATTGTTCATTTCGCATAAATTTGAAGCAAAATCGATTATTTAAAATCGTTATTTCGCACGAATTTGAAGCGAAATCGTGTGTTTCGCATGATATTGAAGCTAATCGTATGTTCGCGTGGAATTTGAAGCTAATTAGTGTATTTCGCATGAATCCAAAACTAGATTGTACTTTCGCATGAATTTGAAGCTAAATCGTTTGTTTAAAATCGCTATTTCGCACGAATTTGAATCGAGATCGTGTATATCGCATGATATTGAAGTTAAATCGTTTTGTTTCGTCTGAATTTGCAGCTAATTCGTGTATTTCACATGAATCTGAAGCTAAATTGTTCATTTCGCATAAATTTGAAGCAAAATCGATTATTTAAAATCGCTATTTCGCACGAATTTGAATCGGAATCGTGTATATCGCATGATATTGAAGGTAAAACGTTTGTTTCGTGTGAATTTGAAGCTAATTCGTGTATTTCACATGAATCTGAAGTTAAATTGTTCATATCGCATGAATTTGAAAGGTTAAATCGTTTGTGTCGCTTGGATTTAAATCTAGATCGTGTAATTCGAATTAATTTGAAGTTAAACGTTCATTTGGCATGAATTTGAATCTAAATCGGTTGTTTAAAATCGCTATTTCGCACGAATTTGAATCGAGATCGTGTATATCGCATGATATTGAAGTAAGATCGTTTGTTTCGTCTGAATTTGCAGCTAATTCGTGTATTTCACATGAATCTGAAGCTAAATTGTTCATTTCGCATAAATTTGAAGCAAAATCGATTATTTAAAATCGTTATTTCGCACGAATTTGAAGCGAAATCGTGTGTTTCGCATGATATTGAAGCTAAATCGTATGTTTCGCGTTGATTTAAAGCTGATTCGTGTATTTCGCATGAATCTGAAGTTAAACTGTTCATTTGGCATGAATTTGAAGATAAATCGTTTGATTAAAATCGCTATTTTGCAAGAATTTCAATCGAAATCGTCTGTTTCGCATGATATTGAAGGAAAAACGTTTGTTTCGTGTGAATTTGAAGCTAATTCGTGTATTTCGCATGAATCCGAAACTAAATTGTACTTTTCGCATGATATTGAAGCTAAATCGTTTGTTTAAAATCGCTATTTCGCACGAATTTGAATCGAGATCGTGTATATCGCATGATATTGAAGTTAAATCGTTTTGTTTCGTCTGAATTTGCAGCTAATTCGTGTATTTCACATGAATCTGAAGCTAAATTGTTCATTCGCATAAATTTGAAGCAAAATCGATATTTAAAATCGCTATTTCGCACGATTTGAATCGAAATCGTGTATATCGCATGATATTGAAGGTTAAAACGTTTGTTTCGTGTGAATTTGAAGCTAATTCGTGTATTTCACATGAATCCGAAACTAAATTGTACTTTTCGCATGAACTTGAAGCTAAATCGATTCTTTAAAATCGCTATTTCGCACGAATTTGAATCGAGTTCGTGTATATCGCATGATATTGAAGTAAAATCGTTTGTGTAGTCTGAATTTGCAGCTAATTCTTGTATTTCACATGAATCTGAAGTTAAATTGTTCATATCGCATGAATTTGAAGTTAAATCGTTTGTGTCGCGTAGATTTAAATCTAGATCGTGTAGTTCGAATTAATTTGAAGCTAAACTGTTCATTTGGCATGAATTTGAAGCTAAATCGTTTGTTTAAAATCGCTATTTTGCACGAATTTCAATCGAAATCGTGTGTCTCGCATGATATTGAAGCTAAATCGTATGTTTCGCGTTGATTTAAAGGTAATTCGTGTATTTCGCATGAATCTGAAGCTAAATTGTTCATTTCGCATGAATTTGAAGCTAAATCGTTTGTTAAAATCGCTATTCGCACGAATTTCAATCGAAATCATCTATATCGCATGATATTGAAGGTAAAACGTTACGTTTCGTGTGAATTTGAAGCTAATTCGTCTATTTCGCATGAATCCGAAAACTAAATTGTACTTTTCGCATGAATTTGAAGCTAAATCGTTTGTTTAAAATCGCTATTCGCACGATTTGAATCGAGATCGTGTATATCGC